>NC_092381.1:1547259-1725235 GCF_030028105.1 Mobula birostris | reverse complement strand
GTGGGTGATTGGTGGGGTTTCAGTGACACAATGGATGTGGAGTAATGGACAGTTTCATTGACACACAAGGATGTGCGGTGGTGACAGTTTCAGAGACACAAAGGGATGTGTGATGTTGGACAGTTTCAGAGACACACAGGGATGTGGGGTGATGGTTGGTTTCAGAGACACACAGGGATGTGGGGTGATGGTGAGTTTCAGAGACACACAGGGATGAAGCGTGGTGGGTTTCAGAGACACACAGGGATGTGGGGTTATAGACAGTTTCAGAGACACACAGGGATGTGTGATGTTGGACAGTTTCAGAGACACACAGGGATGTGGGGTGATGGTGGGTTTCAGAGAAACCACAGGGATGTGGGGTGCTGGGTTTCAGAGACACACAGGGATGTGGTGTGATGGTTGGTTTCAGAGACACACAGGGATGTCGGGGTGATGGTGAGTTTCAGAGACATCACAGGGTGAGAGCGTGGTGGGTTTCAGAGACACACAGGGATGTGGGGTTATAGACAGTTTCAGAGACACACAGGGATGTGGGGTGATGTTACGTTCAGACACACAGGGATGTGGTGTGATGGGTTTCAGGAGGCACTCAGTGATGAGGGGTGACGCTGGGTTTCAGAGACACACAGGGATGTCGGATGATTTTGGGTTTCAGAGACACACAGTGATGTGGGGTGATGGGTTCATGGACACACAGGCATGTGGGGTGATGGGGACACACAGGCATGTGGGTGATGGTGGGTTCAGAGACACACACGGATGTGGGGTGATGGGTTTCAGAGACACACAGGGATGTGGAGTGATGGTGGGTTCCAGAGACACACAGGGCTGTGGGGTGATGGGTTTCAGAGTCACACAGGGATGTGGCTGATGTTGGGTTTCAGAGACACACAGGGATGTGGGGTGATGGTGGGTTTTCAGAGACACAGGGATGCGGGCCTATGGTGGGTTTCAGAGACACACAGGGTGTGGGGTGATGGTGGGTTTCAGATACACACAGGGATGTGGGGAGATGGTGGGTTTCAGAGACACGGGGACGTGGGGTGATGGTGGGTTTCAGAGACACACAGGGATGTCGGGTGATGGTGGGTTTCAGAGACACACAGGGATGTGGGTGATGGAGGGTTCAGAGACACACAGGGATGTGGGGTTATGGACAGTTTCAGAGACACACAGGGATGTGGGGTTATGGACAGTTTCAGAGATACACAGGGATGTGGGGTTATGGACAGTTTCAGAGACACACAGTGATGTGGGGTGATGGAGGATTTCAGAGACACACAGGGATGTGGGTGATGTTCGTTTTTCAGAGACACACGGGGATGTGGGTTGATGGTTTCAGAGACACACGGGGATGTGTGGTGATGGTGGGTTTCAGAGCCACACTGGGATGTGGGGTGATGAGGTTTCAGACACACACTGGGATGTGGAGTACTTGAGGGTTTCAGAGACACAGGGATGTGGGTGATGGTTGGTTTCAGAGACACACAGGGATGTGGGGTGATGGTGAGTTTCAGAGACACACAGGGATGAAGCGTGGTGGTTTCAGAGACACACAGGGATGTGGGGTTATAGACAGTTTCAGAGACACACAGGGATGTGTGATGTTGGACAGTTTCAGAGACACACAGGATGTGGGGTGATGGTTTCAGAGACACACAGGGATGTGTGGTGAAGGGTTTGAGAGAGACACAGGATGTTGGGTGATGGTGGGTTTCAGAGACTCACAGGGTTGCGGGGTGATGGACAGTTTCAGAGACACACGATGTGGGGTGATTGTGGGTTTCAGAGACACACAGGGATGTGGTGTGATGGGTTTCAGAGACACACAGGGATGTGTGGTGATGGTGGGTTTCAGAGACACACAGGGAATTGGGGTGATGGGTTTCAGAGACATACAGGGATGTGGGATGATGGTTTCAGAGACACACACTGATGTGGGGTGATGGAAGGTTTCAGATACACACAGGGATGTCGGGTGATGGTGGGTTTCAGAGACACACACAGAAGTGGGTGATGGGTTTCAGAGACACACAGGGATCTGGGGTTATGGACAGTTTCAGAGACACACAGGATGTGGGGTGATTGTGGGTTTCAAGGAGACACACAGGTATGTGGTGTGATGGGTTTCAGAGACACACAGGGATGTGTGGTGATGTTGGGTTCAGAGCCACACTGGGATGTGGGGTGATGGAGGGTTTCAGACACACTCAGGGATGTGGAGTACTTGAGGGTTCAGAGACACACAGGGATGTTGGGTGATGGACAGTTTCAGAGACACACAGGGATGTGGGGTGGTGGGTTTCCGAGACATACAGGGATGTGGAGTACTTGAGGGTTTCAGAGACACAGGGATGTGGGGTGATGGTTTGGTTTCAGAGACACACAGGGATGTGGGTTATAGACAGTTTCAGAGACACACAGGGATGTGTGATGTTGGACAGTTTCAGAGACTCACCGGGATGTGGGGTGATGTTTCAGAGACACACAGGGATGTGTGGTGAAGGGTTTGAGAGAGACACAGGGATGTTGGGTGATGGTGGTTTCAGAGACTCACAGGGTTGCGGGGTGATGGACAGTTTCAGAGACACACGGATGTGGGGTGATTGTGGGGTTTCAGAGACACACAGGGATGTGGTGTGATGGGTTTCAGAGACACACAGGATGTGTGGTGATGGTGGGTTTCAGAGACACACAGGGAATTGGGGTGATGGGTTTCAGAGACATACAGGGATGTGGGGTGATGGTTTCAGAGACACACACTGATGTGGGGTGATGGAGGGTTTCAGAGACACACAGGGATGTCGGGTGATGGTGGGTTTCAGAGACACACACAGATGTGGGGTGATGGGTTTCAGAGACACACAGGGATCTGGGGTTATGGACAGTTTCAGAGACACACAGGGCTGTGGGGTGATTGTGGGTTTCAGAGAAACACAGGGATATGGTGTGATGGGTTTCAGAGACACACAGGGATGTGTGGTGATGGTGGGTTTCAGTGCCACACTGGGATGTGGGGTGATGGAGGGTTTCAGACACACACAGGGATGTCGGGTGATGGTGGTTTCAGAGACACACACGGATGTGGGGTGTGGGTTTAAGAGACACACAGGGATCTGGGGTTATGGACAGTTTCAGAGACACACCGTATGTGGGGTGATGTGGGTTCAGAGACACACAGGGTGTCGGTGTGATGGGTTCAGAGACACACAGGGAGTGTGTGGTTGATGGTGGGATTTCAGAGACACACAGGGATGTGGGGTGGTGGGTTTAGAGACACACAGGGATCTGGGGTTATGGACAGTTTCAGAGACACACAGGGATGTGGGGTTATAGACAGTTTCAGAGACACACAGGGATGTGGTGTGATGGTGAGTTTCAGAGACTCACAGGGATGTGTGTTGATGGGTTTCAGAGACACACAGGGATGTCTGGTGATGGTGGGTTTCAGAGACACACAGGGATGTGGGGTGATGGTGGGTTCAGAGACACACAGGGATGTGGGTTGATGGTCGTTTCACAGACACACAGGGATGTGGGGTGATGTGTTTCAGAGATACACCGGGGATGTTGGTAATGGTGGGTTTCACAGACACGGGAACGTGGTGTGATGGTGGGTCTCAGAGAAACACAGGGATGTCGGTGATGGTGGGTTTCAGAGACACACAAGGATATGGGGTGATGTTGGGTTTCAGAAATACACAGTGCTGTGTTGTGATGGGTTTCAGAGACACAGGGATATGGGTGATGGTGGGTTTCAGAGATACACAGTGATGTTGGGTGATGGGTTTCAGAGACACACAGGGATGTGGAGTGATGGTGGGTTTCAGAGACACAGAGGGCTGTGGGTGATGGGTTTCAGAGTCACACAGGGATGTGGGCTGATGTTGGGTTTCAGAGACACACAGGGATGTGGGGTGATGGTGGGTTTCAGAGACACAGGGATGTGGGCCTATGTGAGTTTCAGAGACACGGTGACGTGGGGTGATGGTGGGTTTCAGAGGCACACAGGGTAGTGGGGTGATGGGTTCGAGAGGCACACAGGGATGTGGCATGATGGAGGGTTTCAGAGACACACAGGGATGTGGGGTGATGTTAGGTTTCAGAGACACAGAGGGATGTGGGGTGATGGTGGGTTTCAGCGACACACAGGGATGTGGGGTGATGTGGGGTTTCAGAGACACACAGCGTGTGGACTGATGGTGGGTTTCAGAGACACACAGGGATGTGGGAGATGGTGGGTTTCAGAGACACGGGGACGTGGTGTGATGGTGGGTTTCAGAGGCACACAGGGATGTCGGGTGATGGTGGGTTTCAGAGACACACAGGGATGTTGGGGTGATGGTGATTTTCAAAGACAGACGGATGTGGGGTGATCGTGGGTTTCAGAGACACGCAGGGCTGTGGGTGTGATGGGTTTCAGAGACACACAGGGATGTAGGGTGATGGAGATTTTCAGAGACACACAGGATGTGGGGTGATGGTGGGTTTCAGAGGCACAGAGGGTAGTGGGGTGATGGGTTCGAGAGGCACACAGGGATGTGGCGTGATGGAGGGTTTCAGAGACACACAGGGATGTGGGGTGATGTAGGTTTCCATAGACACACAGGATGTGGGGTGATGTTAGGTTTCAGAAACACACAGGGATGTGGGGTGATGTTAGGTTTCAGACGCACACAGGGATTTGTGGTGATGGTGGATTTCAGAGACTCACAGGGATGTGGGGTGATGGACAGTTTCAGAGACACACAGGGATGTGGGATGATTGTGGGTTTCAGAGACACTCAGGGATGTGGTGTGATGGGTTTCAGAGGACACTCAGTGATGAGGGGTGATGCTGGGTTTCAGAGACACTCAGGGATGTGGGATGATTGTGGGTTTCAGAGACACACACGGATGTGGGGTGATGGGTTTCAGAGACACTCAGTGATGAGGGGTGATGCTGGGTTTCAGAGACACTCAGGGATGTCGGATGATGTGGGTTTCAGAGACACACACGGATGTGGGTGATGGGTTTCAGAGACACTCAGTGATGAGGGGTGATGCTGGGTTTCAGAGACACTCAGGGATGTCGGATGATGGTGGGTTTCAGAGACACACACGGATGTGGGGGTGATGGGTTTCAGAGACACACAGGGATGTGGGTTGATGTTCGTTCACAGACACACAGGGATGTGGGGTGATGTGTTTCAGAGATACACCGGGATGTTTGGTAATGGTGGGTTTCAGAGACACTCAGGGATGTGTGTTGATGGGTTTCGGAGACACACAGGGATGTGGGGTGATGGGTTTCAGAGACACACAGAGATGTGGCGTGATGGTGGGTTTCAGAGGCACAGAAGGTAGTGGGGTGATGGGTTCGAGAGGCACACAGGGATGTGGCGTGATGGAGGGTTTAAGAGACACACAGGGATGTGGGGTGATGTTAGGTTTCATAGACACACAGGGATGTGGGGTGATGTTAGGTTTCAGAGACACTCAGGGATGTGGGGTGATGTTAGGTTTCAGACGAACACAGGGATTTGTGGTGATGGTGGATTTCAGAGACTCACAGGGATGTGGGGTGATGGGTTTCAGAGACACAGGGATGTGTTGTGATGGGCTTCAGAGACACACAGGGATGTCGGATGATGGTTCGTTTCAGAGACACACAGTGATGTGGGGTGATGGGTTTCATGGACACACAGGGATGTGGGGTGATGGTGGGTTTCAGAGACACACAGGGATGTGGGGTGATGGTGGGTTTCAGAGACACAGAGGGTGTGGGGTGATGGTGGGTTTCAGAGACACACAGGGATGTGGGGAGATGGTGGGTTTCAGAGACACGGGGACGTGGGGTGATGGTGGGTTCCAGAGACACACAGGGATGTCGGGCGATGGTGGGTTTCAGAGACACTCAGGGATGTGGGGTGATAGTGGGTTTCAGAGACACACAGGGATGTCTGCTGATGGTGAGTTTCAGAGACACAGGGATGTGGGGTTATGGACAGTTTCCGAGACACACAGGGATCTGGGGTTATGGACAGTTTCAGAGACACACAGGGATGTGGGGTTATGGACAGTTTCAGAGACACACAGTGATGAGGGGTGATGGGTTTGAGTCACACACAGGGATGTGGGGTGATGGAGGATTTCAGAGACACACAGGGATGTGGTGTGATTTTCGTTTTCAGAGACACACAGGGATGTTGGGTGATGGTGGGTTTCAGAGACACACAGGGATGTGTGGTGTAGGGTTTGAGAGACACACAAGGATGTGGGGTGAAGGTGGGTTTCAGAGACTCACAGGGATGTGGGGTGATGGGTTTAAGAGACATACAGGGATGTGGGGTGATGGTTGGTTTCAGATACACACACGGATGTGGGGTGATGGAGGGTTTTATAGACACACAGGGATGTCGGGTGATGGTGGGTTTCAGAGACACACACGGATGTGGGGTGATGGGTTTCAGAGACACACAGGGATCTAGGAATATGGACAGTTTCAGAGACACACAGGGATGTGGGGTTATAGACAGTTTCAGAGACACACAGGGATGTGTGTTCATGGGTTTCAGAGACACACACGAATGTGGGGTGATGTGTTTCAGAGACACACAGGGATGTGTGGTGATGGGTTTCAGAGACACACAGGGATGTAGCGTGATGGAGGGTTTCAGAGACACACAGGGATGTGGGTGATGGTGGGTTTCAGTGACACACATGGATGTGGAGTAATGGGCATTTTCATTGACACATAGGGATGTGTGGTGATGGACAGTTTCAGAGACACACAGGGATGTGTGATGTTGGACAGTTTCAGAGACACACAGGGATATGGAGTACTTGAGGGTTTCAGAGACACACAGGGATGTGGGGTGTTGGAAGGTTTCAGAGACACACAGGGATGTGGGGTGATGGTGAGATTCGGAGACACACAGGGATGAGGGGTGATGGATTTCAGAGACACAGAGGGATGTGGGGTGATGGAGAATTTCAGAGACACACAGGTATGTGGGGTGATGGGTTTCAGAGACACACAGGGATGTGGAGTGATGGTGGGTTTCAGAGACACACAGGGCTGTGGGGTGATGGGTTTCAGAGTCACACAGGGATGTGGACTGTTGTTGGGTTTCAGAGACACACAGGGATGTTTGGTAATGGTGGGTTTCACAGACACGGGGACGTGGTGTGATGGTGGGTCTCAGAGAAACACAGGGATGTCGGGTGATGGTGGGTTTCAGAGACACACAAGGATATGGGGTGATGTTGGGTTTCAGAAATACACAGTGCTGTGTTGTGATGGGTTTCAGAGACACAGGGATATGGGGTGATGGTGGGTTTCAGAGATACACAGTGATGTTGGGTGATGGGTTTCAGAGACACACAGGGATGTGGAGTGATGGTGGGTTTCAGAGACACAGAGGGCTGTGGGGTGATGGGTTTCAGAGTCACACAGGGATGTGGGCTGATGTTGGGTTTCAGAGACACACAGGGATGTGGGGTGATGGTGGGTTTCAGAGACACAGGGATGTGGGCCTATGGTGAGTTTCAGAGACACGGTGACGTGGGGTGATGGTGGGTTTCAGAGGCACACAGGGTAGTGGGGTGATGGGTTCGAGAGGCACACAGGGATGTGGCATGATGGAGGGTTTCAGAGACACACAGGGATGTGGGGTGATGTTAGGTTTCAGAGACACAGAGGGATGTGGGGTGATGGTGGGTTTCAGCGACACACAGGGATGTGGGGTGATGTGGGGTTTCAGAGACACACAGCGTGTGGACTGATGGTGGGTTTCAGAGACACACAGGGATGTGGGGAGATGGTGGGTTTCAGAGACACGGGGACGTGGTGTGATGGTGGGTTTCAGAGGCACACAGGGATGTCGGGTGATGGTGGGTTTCAGAGACACACAGGGATGTGGGGTGATGGTGATTTTCAAAGACAGACGGATGTGGGGTGATCGTGGGTTTCAGAGACACGCAGGGCTGTGGGGTTATGGGTTTCAGAGACACACAGGGATGTAGGGTGATGGTGGGTTTCAGAGACACACAGGGATGTGGGGTGATGGTGGGTTTCAGAGGCACAGAGGGTAGTGGGGTGATGGGTTCGAGAGGCACACAGGGATGTGGCGTGATGGAGGGTTTCAGAGACACACAGGGATGTGGGGTGATGTTAGGTTGCATAGACACACAGGGATGTGGGGTGATGTTAGGTTTCAGAAACACACAGGGATGTGGGGTGATGTTAGGTTTCAGACGCACACAGGGATTTGTGGTGATGGTGGATTTCAGAGACTCACAGGGATGTGGGGTGACGGACAGTTTCAGAGACACACAGGGATGTGGGATGATTGTGGGTTTCAGAGACACTCAGGGATGTGGTGTGATGGGTTTCAGAGACACTCAGTGATGAGGGGTGATGCTGGGTTTCAGAGACACTCAGGGATGTGGGATAATTGTGGGTTTCAGAGACACACACGGATGTGGGGTGATGGGTTTCAGAGACACTCAGTGATGAGGGGTGATGCTGGGTTTCAGAGACACTCAGGGATGTCGGATGATGGTGGGTTTCAGAGACACACACGGATGTGGGGTGATGGGTTTCAGAGACACACAGGGATGTGGGTTGATGTTCGTTTCACAGACACACAGGGATGTGGGGTGATGTGTTTCAGAGATACACCGGGATGTTTGGTAATGGTGGGTTTCAGAGACACTCAGGGATGTGTGTTGATGGGTTTCGGAGACACACAGGGATGTGGGGTGATGGGTTTCAGAGACACACAGAGATGTGGCGTGATGGTGGGTTTCAGAGGCACAGAAGGTAGTGGGGTGATGGGTTCGAGAGGCACACAGGGATGTGGCGTGATGGAGGGTTTAAGAGACACACAGGGATGTGGGGTGATGTTAGGTTTCATAGACACACAGGGATGTGGGGTGATGTTAGGTTTCAGAGACACTCAGGGATGTGGGGTGATGTTAGGTTTCAGACGAACACAGGGATTTGTGGTGATGGTGGATTTCAGAGACTCACAGGGATGTGGGGTGATGGGTTTCAGAGACACAGGGATGTGTTGTGATGGGCTTCAGAGACACACAGGGATGTCGGATGATGGTTCGTTTCAGAGACACACAGTGATGTGGGGTGATGGGTTTCATGGACACACAGGGATGTGGGGTGATGGTGGGTTTCAGAGACACACAGGGATGTGGGGTGATGGTGGGTTTCAGAGACACAGAGGGTGTGGGGTGATGGTGGGTTTCAGAGACACACAGGGATGTGGGGAGATGGTGGGTTTCAGAGACACGGGGACGTGGGGTGATGGTGGGTTCCAGAGACACACAGGGATGTCGGGCGATGGTGGGTTTCAGAGACACTCAGGGATGTGGGGTGATAGTGGGTTTCAGAGACACACAGGGATGTGGGCTGATGGTGAGTTTCAGAGACACAGGGATGTGGGGTTATGGACAGTTTCCGAGACACACAGGGATCTGGGGTTATGGACAGTTTCAGAGACACACAGGGATGTGGGGTTATGGACAGTTTCAGAGACACACAGTGATGAGGGGTGATGGGTTTGAGTCACACACAGGGATGTGGGGTGATGGAGGATTTCAGAGACACACAGGGATGTGGTGTGATGTTCGTTTTCAGAGACACACAGGGATGTTGGGTGATGGTGGTTTTCAAAGACACACAGGGATGTGTGGTGTAGGGTTTGAGAGACACACAAGGATGTGGGGTGAAGGTGGGTTTCAGAGACTCACAGGGATGTGGGGTGATGGGTTTAAGAGACATACAGGGATGTGGGGTGATGGTTGGTTTCAGATACACACACGGATGTGGGGTGATGGAGGGTTTTATAGACACACAGGGATGTCGGGTGATGGTGGGTTTCAGAGACACACACGGATGTGGGGTGATGGGTTTCAGAGACACACAGGGATCTAGGAATATGGACAGTTTCAGAGACACACAGGGATGTGGGGTTATAGACAGTTTCAGAGACACACAGGGATGTGTGTTCATGGGTTTCAGAGACACACACGAATGTGGGGTGATGTGTTTCAGAGACACACAGGGATGTGTGGTGATGGGTTTCAGAGACACACAGGGATGTAGCGTGATGGAGGGTTTCAGAGACACACAAGGATGTGGGTGATGGTGGGTTTCAGTGACACACATGGATGTGGAGTAATGGACATTTTCATTGACACATAGGGATGTGGGGTGATGGACAGTTTCAGAGACACACAGGGATGTGTGATGTTGGACAGTTTCAGAGACACACAGGGATATGGAGTACTTGAGGGTTTCAGAGACACACAGGGATGTGGGGTGTTGGAAGGTTTCAGAGACACACAGGGATGTGGGGTGATGGTGAGATTCGGATACACACAGGGATGAGGGGTGATGGATTTCAGAGACACAGAGGGATGTGGGGTGATGGAGAATTTCAGAGACACACAGGTATGTGGGGTGATGGGTTTCAGAGACACACAGGGATGTGGAGTGATGGTGGGTTCCAGAGACACACAGGGCTGTGGGGTGATGGGTTTCAGAGTCACACAGGGATGTGGACTGTTGTTGGGTTTCAGAGACACACAGGGATGTTTGGTAATGGTGGGTTTCACAGACACGGGGACGTGGTGTGATGGTGGGTCTCAGAGAAACACAGGGATGTCGGGTGATGGTGGGTTTCAGAGACACACAAGGATATGGGGTGATGTTGGGTTTCAGAAATACACAGTGCTGTGTTGTGATGGGTTTCAGAGACACAGGGATATGGGGTGATGGTGGGTTTCAGAGATACACAGTGATGTTGGGTGATGGGTTTCAGAGACACACAGGGATGTGGAGTGATGGTGGGTTTCAGAGACACAGAGGGCTGTGGGGTGATGGGTTTCAGAGTCACACAGGGATGTGGGCTGATGTTGGGTTTCAGAGACACACAGGGATGTGGGGTGATGGTGGGTTTCAGAGACACAGGGATGTGGGCCTATGGTGAGTTTCAGAGACACGGTGACGTGGGGTGATGGTGGGTTTCAGAGGCACACAGGGTAGTGGGGTGATGGGTTCGAGAGGCACACAGGGATGTGGCATGATGGAGGGTTTCAGAGACACACAGGGATGTGGGGTGATGTTAGGTTTCAGAGACACAGAGGGATGTGGGGTGATGGTGGGTTTCAGCGACACACAGGGATGTGGGGTGATGTGGGGTTTCAGAGACACACAGCGTGTGGACTGATGGTGGGTTTCAGAGACACACAGGGATGTGGGGAGATGGTGGGTTTCAGAGACACGGGGACGTGGTGTGATGGTGGGTTTCAGAGGCACACAGGGATGTCGGGTGATGGTGGGTTTCAGAGACACACAGGGATGTGGGGTGATGGTGATTTTCAAAGCCAGACGGATGTGGGGTGATCGTGGGTTTCAGAGACACGCAGGGCTGTGGGGTTATGGGTTTCAGAGACACACAGGGATGTAGGGTGATGGTGGGTTTCAGAGACACACAGGGATGTGGGGTGATGGAGATTTTCAGAGACACACAGGGATGTGGGGTGATGGTGGGTTTCAGAGGCACAGAGGGTAGTGGGGTGATGGGTTCGAGAGGCACACAGGGATGTGGCGTGATGGAGGGTTTCAGAGACACACAGGGATGTGGGGTGATGTTAGGTTTCATAGACACACAGGGATGTGGGGTGATGTTAGGTTTCAGAAACACACAGGGATGTGGGGTGATGTTAGGTTTCAGACGCACACAGGGATTTGTGGTGATGGTGGATTTCAGAGACTCACAGGGATGTGGGGTGACGGACAGTTTCAGAGACACACAGGGATGTGGGATGATTGTGGGTTTCAGAGACACTCAGGGATGTGGTGTGATGGGTTTCAGAGACACTCAGTGATGAGGGGTGATGCTGGGTTTCAGAGACACTCAGGGATGTCGGATGATGGTGGGTTTCAGAGACACACACGGATGTGGGGTGATGGGTTTCAGAGACACTCAGTGATGAGGGGTGATGCTGGGTTTCAGAGACACTCAGGGATGTCGGATGATGGTGGGTTTCAGAGACACACACGGATGTGGGGTGATGGGTTTCAGAGACACACAGGGATGTGGGTTGATGTTCGTTTCACAGACACACAGGGATGTGGGGTGATGTGTTTCAGAGATACACCGGGATGTTTGGTAATGGTGGGTTTCAGAGACACTCAGGGATGTGTGTTGATGGGTTTCGGAGACACTCAGGGATGTGGGGTGATAGTGGGTTTCAGAGACACACAGGGATGTGGGCTGATGGTGAGTTTCAGAGACACAGGGATGTGGGGTTATGGACAGTTTCCGAGACACACAGGGATCTGGGGTTATGGACAGTTTCAGAGACACACAGGGATGTGGGGTTATGGACAGTTTCAGAGACACACAGTGATGAGGGGTGATGGGTTTGAGTCACACACAGGGATGTGGGGTGATGGAGGATTTCAGAGACACACAGGGATGTGGTGTGATGTTCGTTTTCAGAGACACACAGGGATGTTGGGTGATGGTGGTTTTCAGAGACACACAGGGATGTGTGGTGTAGGGTTTGAGAGACACACAAGGATGTGGGGTGAAGGTGGGTTTCAGAGACTCACAGGGATGTGGGGTGATGGGTTTAAGAGACATACAGGGATGTGGGGTGATGGTTGGTTTCAGATACACACACGGATGTGGGGTGATGGAGGGTTTTATAGACACACAGGGATGTCGGGTGATGGTGGGTTTCAGAGACACACACGGTTGTGGGGTGATGGGTTTCAGAGACACACAGGGATCTAGGAATATGGACAGTTTCAGAGACACACAGGGATGTGGGGTTATAGACAGTTTCAGAGACACACAGGGATGTGTGTTCATGGGTTTCAGAGACACACACGAATGTGGGGTGATGTGTTTCAGAGACACACAGGGATGTGTGGTGATGGGTTTCAGAGACACACAGGGATGTAGCGTGATGGAGGGTTTCAGAGACACACAAGGATGTGGGTGATGGTGGGTTTCAGTGACACACATGGATGTGGAGTAATGGACATTTTCATTGACACATAGGGATGTGGGGTGATGGACAGTTTCAGAGACACACAGGGATGTGTGATGTTGGACAGTTTCAGAGACACACAGGGATATGGAATACTTGAGGGTTTCAGAGACACACAGGGATGTGGGGTGTTGGAAGGTTTCAGAGACACACAGGGATGTGGGGTGATGGTGAGATTCGGATACACACAGGGATGAGGGGTGATGGATTTCAGAGACACAGAGGGATGTGGGGTGATGGAGAATTTCAGAGACACACAGGTATGTGGGGTGATGGGTTTCAGAGACACACAGGGATGTGGAGTGATGGTGGGTTCCAGAGACACACAGGGCTGTGGGGTGATGGGTTTCAGAGTCACACAGGGATGTGGACTGTTGTTGGGTTTCAGAGACACACAGGGATGTTTGGTAATGGTGGGTTTCACAGACACGGGGACGTGGTGTGATGGTGGGTCTCAGAGAAACACAGGGATGTCGGGTGATGGTGGGTTTCAGAGACACACAAGGATATGGGGTGATGTTGGGTTTCAGAAATACACAGTGCTGTGTTGTGATGGGTTTCAGAGACACAGGGATATGGGGTGATGGTGGGTTTCAGAGATACACAGTGATGTTGGGTGATGGGTTTCAGAGACACACAGGGATGTGGAGTGATGGTGGGTTTCAGAGACACAGAGGGCTGTGGGGTGATGGGTTTCAGAGTCACACAGGGATGTGGGCTGATGTTGGGTTTCAGAGACACACAGGGATGTGGGGTGATGGTGGGTTTCAGAGACACAGGGATGTGGGCCTATGGTGAGTTTCAGAGACACGGTGACGTGGGGTGATGGTGGGTTTCAGAGGCACACAGGGTAGTGGGGTGATGGGTTCGAGAGGCACACAGGGATGTGGCATGATGGAGGGTTTCAGAGACACACAGGGATGTGGGGTGATGTTAGGTTTCAGAGACACAGAGGGATGTGGGGTGATGGTGGGTTTCAGCGACACACAGGGATGTGGGGTGATGTGGGGTTTCAGAGACACACAGCGTGTGGACTGATGGTGGGTTTCAGAGACACACAGGGATGTGGGGAGATGGTGGGTTTCAGAGACACGGGGACGTGGTGTGATGGTGGGTTTCAGAGGCACACAGGGATGTCGGGTGATGGTGGGTTTCAGAGACACACAGGGATGTGGGGTGATGGTGATTTTCAAAGACAGACGGATGTGGGGTGATCGTGGGTTTCAGAGACACGCAGGGCTGTGGGGTGATGGGTTTCAGAGACACACAGGGATGTAGGGTGATGGAGATTTTCAGAGACACACAGGGATGTGGGGTGATGGTGGGTTTCAGAGGCACAGAGGGTAGTGGGATGATGGGTTCGAGAGGCACACAGGGATGTGGCGTGATGGAGGGTTTCAGAGACACACAGGGATGTGGGGTGATGTTTGGTTTCATAGACACACAGGGATGTGGGGTGATGTTAGGTTTCAGAAACACACAGGGATGTGGGGTGATGTTAGGTTTCAGACGCACACAGGGATTTGTGGTGATGGTGGATTTCAGAGACTCACAGGGATGTGGGGTGATGGACAGTTTCAGAGACACACAGGGATGTGGGATGATTGTGGGTTTCAGAGACACTCAGGGATGTGGTGTGATGGGTTTCAGAGACACTCAGTGATGAGGGGTGATGCTGGGTTTCAGAGACACTCAGGGATGTGGGATGATTGTGGGTTTCAGAGACACACACGGATGTGGGGTGATGGGTTTCAGAGACACTCAGTGATGAGGGGTGATGCTGGGTTTCAGAGACACTCAGGGATGTCGGATGATGGTGGGTTTCAGAGACACACACGGATGTGGGGTGATGGGTTTCAGAGACACACAGGGATGTGGGTTGATGTTCGTTTCACAGACACACAGGGATGTGGGGTGATGTGTTTCAGAGATACACCGGGATGTTTGGTAATGGTGGGTTTCAGAGACACTCAGGGATGTGTGTTGATGGGTTTCGGAGACACACAGGGATGTGGGGTGATGGGTTTCAGAGACACACAGAGATGTGGCGTGATGGTGGGTTTCAGAGGCACAGAAGGTAGTGGGGTGATGGGTTCGAGAGGCACACAGGGATGTGGCGTGATGGAGGGTTTAAGAGACACACAGGGATGTGGGGTGATGTTAGGTTTCATAGACACACAGGGATGTGGGGTGATGTTAGGTTTCAGAGACACTCAGGGATGTGGGGTGATGTTAGGTTTCAGACGAACACAGGGATTTGTGGTGATGGTGGATTTCAGAGACTCACAGGGATGTGGGGTGATGGGTTTCAGAGACACAGGGATGTGTTGTGATGGGCTTCAGAGACACACAGGGATGTCGGATGATGGTTCGTTTCAGAGACACACAGTGATGTGGGGTGATGGGTTTCATGGACACACAGGGATGTGGGGTGATGGTGGGTTTCAGAGACACACAGGGATGTGGGGTGATGGTGGGTTTCAGAGACACAGAGGGTGTGGGGTGATGGTGGGTTTCAGAGACACACAGGGATGTGGGGAGATGGTGGGTTTCAGAGACACGGGGACGTGGGTGATGGTGGGTTCCAGAGACACACAGGGATGTCGGGCGATGGTGGGTTTCAGAGACACTCAGGGATGTGGGGTGATAGTGGGTTTCAGAGACACACAGGGATGTCTGCTGATGGTGAGTTTCAGAGACACAGGGATGTGGGGTTATGGACAGTTTCCGAGACACACAGGGATCTGGGGTTATGGACAGTTTCAGAGACACACAGGGATGTGGGGTTATGGACAGTTTCAGAGACACACAGTGATGAGGGGTGATGGGTTTGAGTCACACACAGGGATGTGGGGTGATGGAGGATTTCAGAGACACACAGGGATGTGGTGTGATTTTCGTTTTCAGAGACACACAGGGATGTTGGGTGATGGTGGGTTTCAGAGACACACAGGGATGTGTGGTGTAGGGTTTGAGAGACACACAAGGATGTGGGGTGAAGGTGGGTTTCAGAGACTCACAGGGATGTGGGGTGATGGGTTTAAGAGACATACAGGGATGTGGGGTGATGGTTGGTTTCAGATACACACACGGATGTGGGGTGATGGAGGGTTTTATAGACACACAGGGATGTCGGGTGATGGTGGGTTTCAGAGACACACACGGATGTGGGGTGATGGGTTTCAGAGACACACAGGGATCTAGGAATATGGACAGTTTCAGAGACACACAGGGATGTGGGGTTATAGACAGTTTCAGAGACACACAGGGATGTGTGTTCATGGGTTTCAGAGACACACACGAATGTGGGGTGATGTGTTTCAGAGACACACAGGGATGTGTGGTGATGGGTTTCAGAGACACACAGGGATGTAGCGTGATGGAGGGTTTCAGAGACACACAGGGATGTGGGTGATGGTGGGTTTCAGTGACACACATGGATGTGGAGTAATGGGCATTTTCATTGACACATAGGGATGTGTGGTGATGGACAGTTTCAGAGACACACAGGGATGTGTGATGTTGGACAGTTTCAGAGACACACAGGGATATGGAGTACTTGAGGGTTTCAGAGACACACAGGGATGTGGGGTGTTGGAAGGTTTCAGAGACACACAGGGATGTGGGGTGATGGTGAGATTCGGAGACACACAGGGATGAGGGGTGATGGATTTCAGAGACACAGAGGGATGTGGGGTGATGGAGAATTTCAGAGACACACAGGTATGTGGGGTGATGGGTTTCAGAGACACACAGGGATGTGGAGTGATGGTGGGTTTCAGAGACACACAGGGCTGTGGGGTGATGGGTTTCAGAGTCACACAGGGATGTGGACTGTTGTTGGGTTTCAGAGACACACAGGGATGTTTGGTAATGGTGGGTTTCACAGACACGGGGACGTGGTGTGATGGTGGGTCTCAGAGAAACACAGGGATGTCGGGTGATGGTGGGTTTCAGAGACACACAAGGATATGGGGTGATGTTGGGTTTCAGAAATACACAGTGCTGTGTTGTGATGGGTTTCAGAGACACAGGGATATGGGGTGATGGTGGGTTTCAGAGATACACAGTGATGTTGGTGATGGGTTTCAGAGACACACAGGGATGTGGAGTGATGGTGGGTTTCAGAGACACAGAGGGCTGTGGGGTGATGGGTTTCAGAGTCACACAGGGATGTGGGCTGATGTTGGGTTTCAGAGACACACAGGGATGTGGGGTGATGGTGGGTTTCAGAGACACAGGGATGTGGGCCTATGGTGAGTTTCAGAGACACGGTGACGTGGGGTGATGGTGGGTTTCAGAGGCACACAGGGTAGTGGGGTGATGGGTTCGAGAGGCACACAGGGATGTGGCATGATGGAGGGTTTCAGAGACACACAGGGATGTGGGGTGATGTTAGGTTTCAGAGACACAGAGGGATGTGGGGTGATGGTGGGTTTCAGCGACACACAGGGATGTGGGGTGATGTGGGGTTTCAGAGACACACAGCGTGTGGACTGATGGTGGGTTTCAGAGACACACAGGGATGTGGGGAGATGGTGGGTTTCAGAGACACGGGGACGTGGTGTGATGGTGGGTTTCAGAGGCACACAGGGATGTCGGGTGATGGTGGGTTTCAGAGACACACAGGGATGTGGGGTGATGGTGATTTTCAAAGACAGACGGATGTGGGGTGATCGTGGGTTTCAGAGACACGCAGGGCTGTGGGGTTATGGGTTTCACAGACACACAGGGATGTAGGGTGATGGTGGGTTTCAGAGACACACAGGGATGTGGGGTGATGGTGGGTTTCAGAGGCACAGAGGGTAGTGGGGTGATGGGTTCGAGAGGCACACAGGGATGTGGCGTGATGGAGGGTTTCAGAGACACACAGGGATGTGCGGTGATGTTAGGTTTCATAGACACACAGGGATGTGGGGTGATGTTAGGTTTCAGAAACACACAGGGATGTGGGGTGATGTTAGGTTTCAGACGCACACAGGGATTTGTGGTGATGGTGGATTTCAGAGACTCACAGGGATGTGGGGTGACGGACAGTTTCAGAGACACACAGGGATGTGGGATGATTGTGGGTTTCAGAGACACTCAGGGATGTGGTGTGATGAGTTTCAGAGACACTCAGTGATGAGGGGTGATGCTGGGTTTCAGAGACACTCAGGGATGTGGGATGATTGTGGGTTTCAGAGACACACACGGATGTGGGGTGATGGGTTTCAGAGACACTCAGTGATGAGGGGTGATGCTGGGTTTCAGAGACACTCAGGGATGTCGGATGATGGTGGGTTTCAGAGACACACACGGATGTGGGGTGATGGGTTTCAGAGACACACAGGGATGTGGGTTGATGTTCGTTTCACAGACACACAGGGATGTGGGGTGATGTGTTTCAGAGATACACCGGGATGTTTGGTAATGGTGGGTTTCAGAGACACTCAGGGATGTGTGTTGATGGGTTTCGGAGACACACAGGGATGTGGGGTGATGGGTTTCAGAGACACACAGAGATGTGGCGTGATGGTGGGTTTCAGAGGCACAGAAGGTAGTGGGGTGATGTTAGGTTTCATAGACACACAGGGATGTGGCGTGATGGAGGGTTTAAGAGACACACAGGGATGTGGGGTGATGTTAGGTTTCATAGACACACAGGGATGTGGGGTGATGTTAGGTTTCAGAGACACTCAGGGATGTGGGGTGATGTTAGGTTTCAGACGAACACAGGGATTTGTGGTGATGGTGGATTTCAGAGACTCACAGGGATGTGGGGTGATGGGTTTCAGAGACACAGGGATGTGTTGTGATGGGCTTCAGAGACACACAGGGATGTCGGATGATGGTTCGTTTCAGAGACACACAGTGATGTGGGGTGATGGGTTTCATGGACACACAGGGATGTGGGGTGATGGTGGGTTTCAGAGACACACAGGGATGTGGGGTGATGGTGGGTTTCAGAGACACAGAGGGTGTGGGGTGATGGTGGGTTTCAGAGACACACAGGGATGTGGGGAGATGGTGGGTTTCAGAGACACGGGGACGTGGGGTGATGGTGGGTTCCAGAGACACACAGGGATGTCGGGCGATGGTGGGTTTCAGAGACACTCAGGGATGTGGGGTGATAGTGGGTTTCAGAGACACACAGGGATGTGGGCTGATGGTGAGTTTCAGAGACACAGGGATGTGGGGTTATGGACAGTTTCCGAGACACACAGGGATCTGGGGTTATGGACAGTTTCAGAGACACACAGGGATGTGGGGTTATGGACAGTTTCAGAGACACACAGTGATGAGGGGTGATGGGTTTGAGTCACACACAGGGATGTGGGGTGATGGAGGATTTCAGAGACACACAGGGATGTGGTGTGATGTTCGTTTTCAGAGACACACAGGGATGTTGGGTGATGGTGGTTTTCAAAGACACACAGGGATGTGTGGTGTAGGGTTTGAGAGACACACAAGGATGTGGGGTGAAGGTGGGTTTCAGAGACTCACAGGGATGTGGGGTGATGGGTTTAAGAGACATACAGGGATGTGGGGTGATGGTTGGTTTCAGATACACACACGGATGTGGGGTGATGGAGGGTTTTATAGACACACAGGGATGTCGGGTGATGGTGGGTTTCAGAGACACACACGGATGTGGGGTGATGGGTTTCAGAGACACACAGGGATCTAGGAATATGGACAGTTTCAGAGACACACAGGGATGTGGGGTTATAGACAGTTTCAGAGACACACAGGGATGTGTGTTCATGGGTTTCAGAGACACACACGAATGTGGGGTGATGTGTTTCAGAGACACACAGGGATGTGTGGTGATGGGTTTCAGAGACACACAGGGATGTAGCGTGATGGAGGGTTTCAGAGACACACAAGGATGTGGGTGATGGTGGGTTTCAGTGACACACATGGATGTGGAGTAATGGACATTTTCATTGACACATAGGGATGTGGGGTGATGGACAGTTTCAGAGACACACAGGGATGTGTGATGTTGGACAGTTTCAGAGACACACAGGGATATGGAGTACTTGAGGGTTTCAGAGACACACAGGGATGTGGGGTGTTGGAAGGTTTCAGAGACACACAGGGATGTGGGGTGATGGTGAGATTCGGATACACACAGGGATGAGGGGTGATGGATTTCAGAGACACAGAGGGATGTGGGGTGATGGAGAATTTCAGAGACACACAGGTATGTGGGGTGATGGGTTTCAGAGACACACAGGGATGTGGAGTGATGGTGGGTTCCAGAGACACACAGGGCTGTGGGGTGATGGGTTTCAGAGTCACACAGGGATGTGGACTGTTGTTGGGTTTCAGAGACACACAGGGATGTTTGGTAATGGTGGGTTTCACAGACACGGGGACGTGGTGTGATGGTGGGTCTCAGAGAAACACAGGGATGTCGGGTGATGGTGGGTTTCAGAGACACACAAGGATATGGGGTGATGTTGGGTTTCAGAAATACACAGTGCTGTGTTGTGATGGGTTTCAGAGACACAGGGATATGGGGTGATGGTGGGTTTCAGAGATACACAGTGATGTTGGGTGATGGGTTTCAGAGACACACAGGGATGTGGAGTGATGGTGGGTTTCAGAGACACAGAGGGCTGTGGGGTGATGGGTTTCAGAGTCACACAGGGATGTGGGCTGATGTTGGGTTTCAGAGACACACAGGGATGTGGGGTGATGGTGGGTTTCAGAGACACAGGGATGTGGGCCTATGGTGAGTTTCAGAGACACGGTGACGTGGGGTGATGGTGGGTTTCAGAGGCACACAGGGTAGTGGGGTGATGGGTTCGAGAGGCACACAGGGATGTGGCATGATGGAGGGTTTCAGAGACACACAGGGATGTGGGGTGATGTTAGGTTTCAGAGACACAGAGGGATGTGGGGTGATGGTGGGTTTCAGCGACACACAGGGATGTGGGGTGATGTGGGGTTTCAGAGACACACAGCGTGTGGACTGATGGTGGGTTTCAGAGACACACAGGGATGTGGGGAGATGGTGGGTTTCAGAGACACGGGGACGTGGTGTGATGGTGGGTTTCAGAGGCACACAGGGATGTCGGGTGATGGTGGGTTTCAGAGACACACAGGGATGTGGGGTGATGGTGATTTTCAAAGCCAGACGGATGTGGGGTGATCGTGGGTTTCAGAGACACGCAGGGCTGTGGGGTTATGGGTTTCAGAGACACACAGGGATGTAGGGTGATGGTGGGTTTCAGAGACACACAGGGATGTGGGGTGATGGAGATTTTCAGAGACACACAGGGATGTGGGGTGATGGTGGGTTTCAGAGGCACAGAGGGTAGTGGGGTGATGGGTTCGAGAGGCACACAGGGATGTGGCGTGATGGAGGGTTTCAGAGACACACAGGGATGTGGGGTGATGTTAGGTTTCATAGACACACAGGGATGTGGGGTGATGTTAGGTTTCAGAAACACACAGGGATGTGGGGTGATGTTAGGTTTCAGACGCACACAGGGATTTGTGGTGATGGTGGATTTCAGAGACTCACAGGGATGTGGGGTGACGGACAGTTTCAGAGACACACAGGGATGTGGGATGATTGTGGGTTTCAGAGACACTCAGGGATGTGGTGTGATGGGTTTCAGAGACACTCAGTGATGAGGGGTGATGCTGGGTTTCAGAGACACTCAGGGATGTCGGATGATGGTGGGTTTCAGAGACACACACGGATGTGGGGTGATGGGTTTCAGAGACACTCAGTGATGAGGGGTGATGCTGGGTTTCAGAGACACTCAGGGATGTCGGATGATGGTGGGTTTCAGAGACACACACGGATGTGGGGTGATGGGTTTCAGAGACACACAGGGATGTGGGTTGATGTTCGTTTCACAGACACACAGGGATGTAGGGTGATGGTGGGTTTCAGAGACACACAGGGATGTGGGGTGATGGTGGGTTTCAGAGGCACAGAGGGTAGTGGGGTGATGGGTTCGAGAGGCACACAGGGATGTGGCGTGATGGAGGGTTTCAGAGACACACAGGGATGTGCGGTGATGTTAGGTTTCATAGACACACAGGGATGTGGGGTGATGTTAGGTTTCAGAAACACACAGGGATGTGGGGTGATGTTAGGTTTCAGACGCACACAGGGATTTGTGGTGATGGTGGATTTCAGAGACTCACAGGGATGTGGGGTGACGGACAGTTTCAGAGACACACAGGGATGTGGGATGATTGTGGGTTTCAGAGACACTCAGGGATGTGGTGTGATGAGTTTCAGAGACACTCAGTGATGAGGGGTGATGCTGGGTTTCAGAGACACTCAGGGATGTGGGATGATTGTGGGTTTCAGAGACACACACGGATGTGGGGTGATGGGTTTCAGAGACACTCAGTGATGAGGGGTGATGCTGGGTTTCAGAGACACTCAGGGATGTCGGATGATGGTGGGTTTCAGAGACACACACGGATGTGGGGTGATGGGTTTCAGAGACACACAGGGATGTGGGTTGATGTTCGTTTCACAGACACACAGGGATGTGGGGTGATGTGTTTCAGAGATACACCGGGATGTTTGGTAATGGTGGGTTTCAGAGACACTCAGGGATGTGTGTTGATGGGTTTCGGAGACACACAGGGATGTGGGGTGATGGGTTTCAGAGACACACAGAGATGTGGCGTGATGGTGGGTTTCAGAGGCACAGAAGGTAGTGGGGTGATGGGTTCGAGAGGCACACAGGGATGTGGCGTGATGGAGGGTTTAAGAGACACACAGGGATGTGGGGTGATGTTAGGTTTCATAGACACACAGGGATGTGGGGTGATGTTAGGTTTCAGAGACACTCAGGGATGTGGGGTGATGTTAGGTTTCAGACGAACACAGGGATTTGTGGTGATGGTGGATTTCAGAGACTCACAGGGATGTGGGGTGATGGGTTTCAGAGACACAGGGATGTGTTGTGATGGGCTTCAGAGACACACAGGGATGTCGGATGATGGTTCGTTTCAGAGACACACAGTGATGTGGGGTGATGGGTTTCATGGACACACAGGGATGTGGGGTGATGGTGGGTTTCAGAGACACACAGGGATGTGGGGTGATGGTGGGTTTCAGAGACACAGAGGGTGTGGGGTGATGGTGGGTTTCAGAGACACACAGGGATGTGGGGAGATGGTGGGTTTCAGAGACACGGGGACGTGGGGTGATGGTGGGTTCCAGAGACACACAGGGATGTCGGGCGATGGTGGGTTTCAGAGACACTCAGGGATGTGGGGTGATAGTGGGTTTCAGAGACACACAGGGATGTGGGCTGATGGTGAGTTTCAGAGACACAGGGATGTGGGGTTATGGACAGTTTCCGAGACACACAGGGATCTGGGGTTATGGACAGTTTCAGAGACACACAGGGATGTGGGGTTATGGACAGTTTCAGAGACACACAGTGATGAGGGGTGATGGGTTTGAGTCACACACAGGGATGTGGGGTGATGGAGGATTTCAGAGACACACAGGGATGTGGTGTGATGTTCGTTTTCAGAGACACACAGGGATGTTGGGTGATGGTGGTTTTCAAAGACACACAGGGATGTGTGGTGTAGGGTTTGAGAGACACACAAGGATGTGGGGTGAAGGTGGGTTTCAGAGACTCACAGGGATGTGGGGTGATGGGTTTAAGAGACATACAGGGATGTGGGGTGATGGTTGGTTTCAGATACACACACGGATGTGGGGTGATGGAGGGTTTTATAGACACACAGGGATGTCGGGTGATGGTGGGTTTCAGAGACACACACGGATGTGGGGTGATGGGTTTCAGAGACACACAGGGATCTAGGAATATGGACAGTTTCAGAGACACACAGGGATGTGGGGTTATAGACAGTTTCAGAGACACACAGGGATGTGTGTTCATGGGTTTCAGAGACACACACGAATGTGGGGTGATGTGTTTCAGAGACACACAGGGATGTGTGGTGATGGGTTTCAGAGACACACAGGGATGTAGCGTGATGGAGGGTTTCAGAGACACACAAGGATGTGGGTGATGGTGGGTTTCAGTGACACACATGGATGTGGAGTAATGGACATTTTCATTGACACATAGGGATGTGGGGTGATGGACAGTTTCAGAGACACACAGGGATGTGTGATGTTGGACAGTTTCAGAGACACACAGGGATATGGAGTACTTGAGGGTTTCAGAGACACACAGGGATGTGGGGTGTTGGAAGGTTTCAGAGACACACAGGGATGTGGGGTGATGGTGAGATTCGGATACACACAGGGATGAGGGGTGATGGATTTCAGAGACACAGAGGGATGTGGGGTGATGGAGAATTTCAGAGACACACAGGTATGTGGGGTGATGGGTTTCAGAGACACACAGGGATGTGGAGTGATGGTGGGTTCCAGAGACACACAGGGCTGTGGGGTGATGGGTTTCAGAGTCACACAGGGATGTGGACTGTTGTTGGGTTTCAGAGACACACAGGGATGTTTGGTAATGGTGGGTTTCACAGACACGGGGACGTGGTGTGATGGTGGGTCTCAGAGAAACACAGGGATGTCGGGTGATGGTGGGTTTCAGAGACACACAAGGATATGGGGTGATGTTGGGTTTCAGAAATACACAGTGCTGTGTTGTGATGGGTTTCAGAGACACAGGGATATGGGGTGATGGTGGGTTTCAGAGATACACAGTGATGTTGGGTGATGGGTTTCAGAGACACACAGGGATGTGGAGTGATGGTGGGTTTCAGAGACACAGAGGGCTGTGGGGTGATGGGTTTCAGAGTCACACAGGGATGTGGGCTGATGTTGGGTTTCAGAGACACACAGGGATGTGGGGTGATGGTGGGTTTCAGAGACACAGGGATGTGGGCCTATGGTGAGTTTCAGAGACACGGTGACGTGGGGTGATGGTGGGTTTCAGAGGCACACAGGGTAGTGGGGTGATGGGTTCGAGAGGCACACAGGGATGTGGCATGATGGAGGGTTTCAGAGACACACAGGGATGTGGGGTGATGTTAGGTTTCAGAGACACAGAGGGATGTGGGGTGATGGTGGGTTTCAGCGACACACAGGGATGTGGGGTGATGTGGGGTTTCAGAGACACACAGCGTGTGGACTGATGGTGGGTTTCAGAGACACACAGGGATGTGGGGAGATGGTGGGTTTCAGAGACACGGGGACGTGGTGTGATGGTGGGTTTCAGAGGCACACAGGGATGTCGGGTGATGGTGGGTTTCAGAGACACACAGGGATGTGGGGTGATGGTGATTTTCAAAGCCAGACGGATGTGGGGTGATCGTGGGTTTCAGAGACACGCAGGGCTGTGGGGTTATGGGTTTCAGAGACACACAGGGATGTAGGGTGATGGTGGGTTTCAGAGACACACAGGGATGTGGGGTGATGGAGATTTTCAGAGACACACAGGGATGTGGGGTGATGGTGGGTTTCAGAGGCACAGAGGGTAGTGGGGTGATGGGTTCGAGAGGCACACAGGGATGTGGCGTGATGGAGGGTTTCAGAGACACACAGGGATGTGGGGTGATGTTAGGTTTCATAGACACACAGGGATGTGGGGTGATGTTAGGTTTCAGAAACACACAGGGATGTGGGGTGATGTTAGGTTTCAGACGCACACAGGGATTTGTGGTGATGGTGGATTTCAGAGACTCACAGGGATGTGGGGTGACGGACAGTTTCAGAGACACACAGGGATGTGGGATGATTGTGGGTTTCAGAGACACTCAGGGATGTGGTGTGATGGGTTTCAGAGACACTCAGTGATGAGGGGTGATGCTGGGTTTCAGAGACACTCAGGGATGTCGGATGATGGTGGGTTTCAGAGACACACACGGATGTGGGGTGATGGGTTTCAGAGACACTCAGTGATGAGGGGTGATGCTGGGTTTCAGAGACACTCAGGGATGTCGGATGATGGTGGGTTTCAGAGACACACACGGATGTGGGGTGATGGGTTTCAGAGACACACAGGGATGTGGGTTGATGTTCGTTTCACAGACACACAGGGATGTGGGGTGATGTGTTTCAGAGATACACCGGGATGTTTGGTAATGGTGGGTTTCAGAGACACTCAGGGATGTGTGTTGATGGGTTTCGGAGACACTCAGGGATGTGGGGTGATAGTGGGTTTCAGAGACACACAGGGATGTGGGCTGATGGTGAGTTTCAGAGACACAGGGATGTGGGGTTATGGACAGTTTCCGAGACACACAGGGATCTGGGGTTATGGACAGTTTCAGAGACACACAGGGATGTGGGGTTATGGACAGTTTCAGAGACACACAGTGATGAGGGGTGATGGGTTTGAGTCACACACAGGGATGTGGCGTGATGGAGGATTTCAGAGACACACAGGGATGTGGTGTGATGTTCGTTTTCAGAGACACACAGGGATGTCGAGTGATGGAGGGTTTCAGAGACACACAGGGATGTGGGTGATGGTGGGTTTCAGTGACACACATGGATGTGGAGTAATGGACAGTTTCATTGACACACAGGGATGTGGGGTGGTGGACAGTGTCAGAGACACACAGGGATGTGTGATGTTGGATAGTTTCAGAGACACACAGGGATGTGGGGTGATCGTGGGTTTCAGAGAAACACAGGAATGTGGGGTGGTGGGTTTCCGAGACATACAGGGATGTGGAGTACTTGAGGGTTTCAGAGACACACAGGGATGTGGGGTGTTGGAGGGTTTCAGAGACACACAGGGATGTGGGGTGATGGTGAGATTCAGAGACACACAGGGATGAGGGGTGATGGATTTCAGAGACACACAGGGATGTGGGGTGATGGAGAATTTCAGAGACACACAGGTATGTGGGGTGATGGGTTTCAGAGACACACAGGGATGTGGAGTGATGGTGGGTTCCAAAGACACACAGGGCGGTGGGGTGATGGGTTTCAGAGTCACACAGGGATGTGGGCTGTTGTTGGGTTTCAGAGACACACAGGGTGTGGGGTGATGGTGGGTTTCAGAGACACACAGGGATGTGGGGTGATGGTGGGTTTCAGAGACACGGGGACGTGGGGTGATGGTGGGTCTCAGAGAAACACAGGGATGTCGAGTGATGGTGGGTTTCAGAGACACACAGGGATATGGGGTGATAGTGGGTGTCAGAGATACACAGCGCTGTGTTGTGATGGGTTTCAGAGACACAGGGATATGGGGTGATGGTGGGTTTCAGAGATACACAGTGATGTTGGGTGATGGGTTTCATGGAGACACAGGGATGTGGGGTGATTGTGGATTTCAGAGACACATGGATGTGGGGTGATGGTTGGTTTCAGAGACACACAGGGATGTGAGGTGATGTTGAGTTTCAGAGACACACAGGGATGAAGCGTGTTGCGTTTCAGAGACACACAGGGATGTAGGGTGATGGAGGGTTTCAGAGACACACAGGGATGTGGGTGATGGTTTGTTTCAGTGACACACATGGATGTGGAGTAATGGACAGTTTCATTGACACACAGGGATGTGGGGTGGTGGACCCTTTCAGAGACACACAGGGATGTGTGATGTTGGACAGTTTCAGAGAAACACAGGGGTGTCGGGTGATGGTGGGTTTCAGAGGCACAGAGGGTAGTGCGGTGATGGGTTCGAGAGGCACACAGGGATGTGGCGTGTTGGAGGGTTTCAGAGACACACAGGGATGTGGGGTGATGTTAGGTTTCATAGACACACAGGGATGTGGGCTGATGTTAGGTTTCAGAGACACACAGGGATGTGGTGTGATGTTAGGTTTCAGACGCACACAGGGATTTGTGGTGATGGTGGATTTCAGAGACTCACAGGGATGTGGGGTGATGGACAGTTTCAGAGACACACAGGGATGTGGGATGATTGTGGGTTTCAGAGACACTCAGGGATGTGGTGTGATGGGTTTCAGAGACACTCAGTGATGAGGGGTGATACTGGGTTTCAAAGACACTCAGGGATGTCGGATGATGGTGGGTTTCAGAGACACACAGTGATGTGGGGTGATGAGTTTCATGGACACACAGGGATGTGGGGTGATGGTGGGTTTCAGAGACACACACGGATGTGGGGTGATGGGTTTCAGAGACACACAGGGATGTGGAGTGATGGTGGGTTCCAGAGACACACAGGGCTGTGGGGTGATGGGTTTCAGAGTCAGACAGGGATGTGAGCTGATGTTGGGTTTCAGTGACACACAGGGATGTGGGGTGATGGTGGGTTTCAGAGGCACACAGAGTAGTGGGGTGATGGTGGGTTTCAGAGACACACAGGGATGTGCGGTGATGTTAGGTTTCAGACGCACACGGGGATTTGTGGTGATGGTGGATTTCAGAGACACACACGGATGTGGGGTGATGGGTTTCAGAGACACAGGGATGTGTTGTGATGGGCTTCAGAGACACACAGGGATGTCGGATGATTGTTCGTTTCAGAGACACACAGTGATGTGGGGTGATGGGTTTCATGGACACACAGGGATGTGGGGTGATGTTGGGTTTCAGAGACACACAGGGATGTGGGGTGATGGTGGGTTTCATAGACACAGAGGGTGTGGGGTGATGGTGGGTTTCAGAGACACACAGGGATGTGGGCTGATGGTGAGTTTCAGAGACACAGGGATGTGGGGTTATGGACAGTTTCCGAGACACACAGGGATCTGGGGTTATGGACAGTTTCAGAGACACACAGGGGTGTGGGGTTATGGACAGTTTCAGAGACACACAGTGATGAGGGGTGATGGATTTGAGTCACACACAGGGGTGTGGGGTTATGGACAGTTTCAGAGACACACAGTGATGAGGGGTGATGGATTTGAGTCACACACAGGGATGTGGGGTGATGGAGGATTTCAGAGACACACAGGGATGTGGGGTGATGTTCGTTTTCAGAGACACACAGGGATGTGGGGTGATGGTGGGTTTCAGAGACACACAGGGATGTGTGGTGTAGGGTTTGAGAGACACACAAAGATGTGGGGTGATGGTGGGTTTCAGAGACTGACAGGGATGTGGGGTGATGGGTTTCAGAGACATACAGGGATGTGGGGTGATGGTTGGTTTCAGAGACACACACGGATGTGGGGTGATGGAGGGTTTTATAGACACACAGGGATGTCGGGTGATGGTGGGTTTCAGAGACACACACAGATGTGGGGTGATGGGTTTCAGAGACACACAGGGATCTAGGATTATGGACAGTTTCAGAGACACACAGGGATGTGGGGTTATAGACAGTTTCAGAGACACACAGGGATGTGTGTTCATGGGTTTCAGAGACACACACGAATGTGGGGTGATGTGTTTCACAGACACACAGGGATGTGTGCTGATGGGTTTCAGAGACATGCATGAATGTGGGGTGATGGTGGATTTCAGAGACACACAGGGATGTGTGCTGATGGGTTTCAGAGACATGCATGGATGTGGGGTGATGGTGGGTTTCAGAGACACACAGGGATGTGGAGTGAAGGTGGGTTTCAGAGACCCACTGGGATGTGGGGTGATGGACAGTTTCACAGACACACAGGGATGTGGGATGATGGACAGTTTCAGAGACACACAGGGATGTGTGGTGATGGGTTTCAGAGACACACAGGGATGTAGGGTGATGGAGGGTTTCAGAGACACACAGGGATGTGGGTGATGGTGGGTTTCAGTGACACACATGGATGTGGAGTAATGGACAGTTTCATTGACACACAGGGATGTGGGGTGGTGGACAGTTTCAGAGACACACAGGGATGTGTGATGTTGGACAGTTTCAGAGACACACAGGGATGTGGGGTGATGGTGGGTTTCAGAGAAACACAGGGATGTAGGGTGGTGGGTTTCCGTGACATACAGGGATGTGGGGTACTTGAGGGTTTCAGAGACACACAGGGATGTGGGGTGTTGGAAGGTTTCAGAGACACACAGGGATGTGGGGTGATGGTGAGATTCAGAGACACACAGGGATGAGGGGTGATGGATTTCAGAGACACACAGGGATGTGGGGTGATGGAGAATTTCAGAGACACACAGGTATGTGGGGTGATGGGTTTCAGAGACACACAGGGATGTGGAGTGATGGTGGGTTCCAGAGACACATAGGGCTGTGGGGTGATGGGTTTCAGAGTCACACAGGGATGTGGGTTGTTGTTGGGTTTCAGAGACACACAGGGTGTAGGGTGATGCTGGGTTTCAGAGACACACAGGGATGTGGGGTGATGGTGTGTTTCAGAGAAACACAGGGATGTCGAGTGATGGTGGGTTTCAGAGACACACAGGGATATGGGGTGATGGTGGGTTTCAGAGATACACAGTGATGTTGGGTGATGGGTTTCATGGAGACACAGGGATGTGGGGTGATGGTGGATTTTAGAGACACAGGGATGTGGGGTGATGGTTGGTTTCAGAGACACACAGGGATGTGGGGTGATGTTGAGTTTCAGAGACACACAGGGATGAAGCGTGGTGGGTTTAAGAGACACACAGGGATGTAGAGTGATGGAGGGTTTCAGTGACACACAGGGATGTGGGGTGGTGGGTTTCCGAGACTTACAGGGATGTGGAGTACTGGAGGGTTTCAGAGACACACAGGGATATGGGGTGATGGATTTCAGAGACACACAGGGATGTGGGGTGATGGATTTCAGAGACACACAGGGATGTGGGGTGATGGAAAATTTCAGAGACAGACAGGTATGTGGGGTGATGGGTTTCAGAGACACACAGGGCTGTGGGGTGATGGTGGGTTTCAGAGACACAGGGATGCGGGCCTATGGTGGGTTTCAGAGACACACAGGGTGTGGGGTGATGTTCGTTTTCAGAGACACACAGGGATGTGGGGTGATGGTGGGTTTCAGAGACACACAGGGATGTGGGGTGATGGGTTTCATGGACACACAGGGATGTGGGGTGATGGTGGGTTTCAGAGACACACAGGGATGTGGGGTGATGGTGGGTTTCAGAGACACAGAGGGTGTGGGGTGATGGTGGGTTTCAGAGACACACAGGGATGTGGGGAGATGGTGGGTTTCAGAGACACGGGGACGTGGGGTGATGGTGGGTTTCAGAGACACAGAGGGATGTGGAGTGATGGGTTTCAGAGACATGCATGGATGTGGGGTGATGGTGGGTTTCAGAGGCACACAGGGATGTGGAGTGATGGTGGGTTTCAGAGACCCACAGGGATGTGTGGTGTAGGGTTTGAGAGACACACAAGGATGTGGGGTGATGTTGGGTTTCAGAGACTCACAGGGATGTGGGGTGATGGGTTTAAGAGACATACAGGGATGTGGGGTGATGGTTGGTTTCAGATACACACACGGATGTGGGGTGATGGAGGGTTTTATAGACACACAGGGATGTCGGGTGATGGTGGGTTTCAGAGACACACACGGATGTGGGGTGATGGGTTTCAGAGACACACAGGGATCTAGGAATATGGACAGTTTCAGAGACACACAGGGATGTGGGGTTATAGACAGTTTCAGAGACACACAGGGATGTGTGTTCATGGGTTTCAGAGACACACACGAATGTGGGGTGATGTGTTTCAGAGACACACAGGGATGTGTGGTGATGGGTTTCAGAGACACACAGGGATGTAGCGTGATGGAGGGTTTCAGAGACACACAGGGATGTGGGTGATTGTAGGTTTCAGTGACACACATGGATGTGGAGTAATGGACATTTTCATTGACACACAGGGATGTGGGGTGATGGACAGTTTCAGAGACACACAGGGATGTGTGATGTTGGACAGTTTCAGAGACACACAGGGATGTGGGGTGTTGGAAGGTTTCAGAGACACACAGGGATGTGGGGTGATGGTGAGATTCGGAGACACACAGGGATGAGGGGTGATGGATTTCAGAGACACAGAGGGATGTGGGGTGATGGAGAATTTCAGAGACACACAGGTATGTGGGGTGATGGGTTTCAGAGACACACAGGGATGTGGAGTGATGGTGGGTTCCAGAGACACACAGGGCTGTGGGGTGATGGGTTTCAGAGTCACACAGGGATGTGGACTGTTGTTGGGTTTCAGAGACACACAGGGTGTGGGGTGATGCTGGGTTTCAGAGACACACAGGGATGTGGGGAGATGGTGGGTTTCAGAGAAACACAGGGATGTCGAATGATGGTGGGTTTCAGAGACACAGAGGGATGTGGGCTGATGGTGAGTTTCAGAGACACAGGGATGTGGGGTTATGGACAGTTTCCGAGACACACAGGGATCTGGGATTATGGACAGTTTCAGAGACACACAGTGATGTGGGCTTATGGACAGTTTCAGAGACACACAGTGATGAGGGGTGATGGGTTTGAGTCACACACAGGGATGTGGGGTGATGGAGGATTTCAGAGACACACAGGGGTGTGGGGTGATGGTGGGTTTCAGAGACACACAGGGATGTGTGGTGTAGGGTTTGAGAGACACACAAGGATGTGGGGTGATGGTGGGTTTCAGAGACTCTCAGGGATGTGGGGTGATGGGTTTCAGAGACATACAGGGTTGTGGGGTGATGGTTGGTTTCAGAGACACACACGGATGTGGGGTGATGGGTTTCAGAGACACAAAGGGATCTAGGATTATGGACAGTTTCGGAGACACCCAGGGATGTGGGGTTATAGACAGTTTCAGAGACATGCATGGATGTGGGGTGATGGTGGGTTTCAGAGACACACAGGGATCTGGAGTGATGGTGGGTTTCAGAGACACACAGGGCTGTGTGTTCATGGGTTTCAGAGACACACACGGATGTGGGGTGATGGGTTTCAGAGACACACAGGGATGTGTTGTGATGGGTTTCAGAGACACACAGGGATGTGTGCTGATGGGTTTCAGAGATATGCATGGATGTGGGGTGATGGTGGGTTTCCGAGACACACAGGGATCTGGAGTGATGGTGGGTTTCAGAGACACACCGGGATGTGGGGTGATGGACAGTTTCACAGACACACAGCGATGTGGGATGATGGACAGTTTCAGAGACACACAGGGATGTGTGTTGATGGGTTTCAGAGACACACAGGGATCTAGGGTGATGGAGGGTTTCAGAGACACACAGGGATGTGGGTGATGGTGGGTTTCAGTGACACACATGGATGTGGAGTAATGGACAGTTTCATTGACACACAGGGATGTGGGGTGGTGGACAGTGTCAGAGACACACAGGGATGTGTGATGTTGGATAGTTTCAGAGACACACAGGGATGTGGGGTGATCGTGGGTTTCAGAGAAACACAGGAATGTGGGGTGGTGGGTTTCCGAGACATACAGGGATGTGGAGTACTTGAGGGTTTCAGAGACACACAGGGATGTGGGGTGTTGGAGGGTTTCAGAGACACACAGGGATGTGGGGTGATGGTGAGATTCAGAGACACACAGGGATGAGGGGTGATGGATTTCAGAGACACACAGGGATGTGGGGTGATGGAGAATTTCAGAGACACACAGGTATGTGGGGTGATGGGTTTCAGAGACACACAGGGATGTGGAGTGATGGTGGGTTCCAAAGACACACAGGGCGGTGGGGTGATCGGTTTCAGAGTCACACAGGGATGTGGGCTGTTGTTGGGTTTCAGAGACACACAGGGTGTGGGGTGATGGTGGGTTTCAGAGACACACAGGGATGTGGGGTGATGGTGGGTTTCAGAGACACGGGGACGTGGGGTGATGGTGGGTCTCAGAGAAACACAGGGATGTCGAGTGATGGAGGGTTTCAGAGACACACAGGGATGTGGGTGATGGTGGGTTTCAGTGACACACATGGATGTGGAGTAATGGACAGTTTCATTGACACACAGGGATGTGGGGTGGTGGACAGTGTCAGAGACACACAGGGATGTGTGATGTTGGATAGTTTCAGAGACACACAGGGATGTGGGGTGATGGTGGGTTTCAGAGACACAGAGGGTGTGGGGTGATGGTGGGTTTCAGAGACACACAGGGATCTGGGGAGATGGTGGGTTTCAGAGACACGGGGACGTGGGGTGATGGTGGGTTCCAGAGACACACAGGGATGTCGGGCGATGGTGGGTTTCAGGGACACACAGGGATGTGGGGTGATGGTGGGTTTCAGAGACACACAGGGATGTGGGCTGATGGTGAGTTTCAGAGACACAGGGATGTGGGGTTATGGACAGTTTCCGAGACACACAGGGATCTGGGGTTATGGACAGTTTCAGAGACACACAGGGGTGTGGGGTTATGGACAGTTTCAGAGACACACAGTGATGAGGGGTGATGGATTTGAGTCACACACAGGGATGTGGGGTGATGGAGGATTTCAGAGACACACAGGGATGTGGGGTGATGTTCGTTTTCAGAGACACACAGGGATGTGGGGTGATGGTGGGTTTCAGAGACACACAGGGATGTGTGGTGTAGGGTTTGAGAGACACACAAGGATGTGGGGTGATGGTGGGTTTCAGAGACTCACAGGGATGTGGGGTGATGGGTTTCAGAGACATACACGGATGTGGGGTGATGGAGGGTTTTATAGACACACAGGGATGTCGGGTGATGGTGGGTTTCAGAGACACACACAGATGTGGGGTGACGGGTTTCAGAGACACACAGGGATCTAGGATTATGGACAGTTTCAGAAACACACAGGGATGTGGGGTTATAGACAGTTTCAGAGACACACAGGGATGTGTGTTCATGGGTTTCAGAGACACACACGAATGTGGGGTGATGTGTTTCACAGACACACAGGGATGTGTGCTGATGGGTTTCAGAGACATGCATGGATGTGGGGTGATGGTGGATTTCAGAGACACACAGGGATGTCTGCTGATGGGTTTCAGAGACATGCATGGATGTGGGGTGATGGTGGGTTTCAGAGACACACAGGGATGTGTGGTGATAGGTTTCAGAGACACACAGGGATGTAGGGTGATGGAGGGTTTCAGAGACACACAGGGATGTGGGTGATGGTGGGTTTCAGTGACACACATGGATGTGGAGTAATGGACAGTTTCATTGACACACAGGGATGTGGGGTGGTGGACAGTTTCAGAGACACACAGGGATGTGTGATGTTGGACAGTTTCAGAGACACACAGGGATGTGGGGTGATGGTGGGTTTCAGAGAAACACAGGGATGTAGGGTGGTGGGTTTCCGAGACATACAGGTATGTGGGGTACTTGAGGGTTTCAGAGACACACAGGGATGTGGGGTGTTGGAAGGTTTCAGAGACACACAGGGATGTGGGGTGATGGTGAGATTCAGAGACACACAGGGATGAGGGGTGATGGATTTCAGAGACACACAGGGATGTGGGGTGATGGAGAATTTCAGAGACACACAGGTATGTGGGGTGATGGGTTTCAGAGACACACAGGGATGTGGAGTGATGGTGGGTTCCAGAGACACACAGGGCTGTGGGGTGATCGGTTTCAGAGTCACACAGGGATGTGGGCTGTTGTTGGGTTTCAGAGACACACAGGGTGTGGGGTGATGGTGGGTTTCAGAGACACACAGGGATGTGGGGTGATGGTGGGTTTCAGAGACACGGGGACGTGGGGTGATGGTGGGTCTCAGAGAAACACAGGGATGTCGAGTGATGGAGGGTTTCAGAGACACACAGGGATGTGGGTGATGGTGGGTTTCAGTGACACACATGGATGTGGAGTAATGGACAGTTTCATTGACACACAGGGATGTGGGGTGGTGGACAGTGTCAGAGACACACAGGGATGTGTGATGTTGGATAGTTTCAGAGACACACAGGGATGTGGGGTGATGGTGGGTTTCAGAGACACAGAGGGTGTGGGGTGATGGTGGGTTTCAGAGACACACAGGGATCTGGGGAGATGGTGGGTTTCAGAGACACGGGGACGTGGGGTGATGGTGGGTTCCAGAGACACACAGGGATGTCGGGCGATGGTGGGTTTCAGGGACACACAGGGATGTGGGGTGATGGTGGGTTTCAGAGACACACAGGGATGTGGGCTGATGGTGAGTTTCAGAGACACAGGGATGTGGGGTTATGGACAGTTTCCGAGACACACAGGGATCTGGGGTTATGGACAGTTTCAGAGACACACAGGGGTGTGGGGTTATGGACAGTTTCAGAGACACACAGTGATGAGGGGTGATGGATTTGAGTCACACACAGGGATGTGGGGTGATGGAGGATTTCAGAGACACACAGGGATGTGGGGTGATGTTCGTTTTCAGAGACACACAGGGATGTGGGGTGATGGTGGGTTTCAGAGACACACAGGGATGTGTGGTGTAGGGTTTGAGAGACACACAAGGATGTGGGGTGATGGTGGGTTTCAGAGACTCACAGGGATGTGGGGTGATGGGTTTCAGAGACATACACGGATGTGGGGTGATGGAGGGTTTTATAGACACACAGGGATGTCGGGTGATGGTGGGTTTCAGAGACACACACAGATGTGGGGTGACGGGTTTCAGAGACACACAGGGATCTAGGATTATGGACAGTTTCAGAAACACACAGGGATGTGGGGTTATAGACAGTTTCAGAGACACACAGGGATGTGTGTTCATGGGTTTCAGAGACACACACGAATGTGGGGTGATGTGTTTCACAGACACACAGGGATGTGTGCTGATGGGTTTCAGAGACATGCATGGATGTGGGGTGATGGTGGATTTCAGAGACACACAGGGATGTCTGCTGATGGGTTTCAGAGACATGCATGGATGTGGGGTGATGGTGGGTTTCAGAGACACACAGGGATGTGTTGTGATAGGTTTCAGAGACACACAGGGATGTAGGGTGATGGAGGGTTTCAGAGACACACAGGGATGTGGGTGATGGTGGGTTTCAGTGACACACATGGATGTGGAGTAATGGACAGTTTCATTGACACACAGGGATGTGGGGTGGTGGACAGTTTCAGAGACACACAGGGATGTGTGATGTTGGACAGTTTCAGAGACACACAGGGATGTGGGGTGATGGTGGGTTTCAGAGAAACACAGGGATGTAGGGTGGTGGGTTTCCGAGACATACAGGTATGTGGGGTACTTGAGGGTTTCAGAGACACACAGGGATGTGGGGTGTTGGAAGGTTTCAGAGACACACAGGGATGTGGGGTGATGGTGAGATTCAGAGACACACAGGGATGAGGGGTGATGGATTTCAGAGACACACAGGGATGTGGGGTGATGGAGAATTTCAGAGACACACAGGTATGTGGGGTGATGGGTTTCAGAGACACACAGGGATGTGGAGTGATGGTGGGTTCCAGAGACACACAGGGCTGTGGGGTGATGGGTTTCAGAGTCACACAGGGATGTGGGTTGTTGTTGGGTTTCAGAGACACACAGGGTGTAGTGTGATGCTGGGTTTCAGAGACACACAGGGATGTGGGGTGATGGTGTGTTTCAGAGAAACACAGGGATGTCGAGTGATGGTGGGTTTCAGAGACACACAGGGATATGGGGTGATGGTGGGTTTCAGAGATACACAGTGATGTTGGGTGATGGGTTTCATGGAGACACAGGGATGTGGTGTGATGGTGGATTTTAGAGACACAGGGATGTGGGGTGATGGTTGGTTTCAGAGACACACAGGGATGTGGGGTGATGTTAAGTTTCAGAGACACACAGGGATGAAGCGTGGTGGGTTTCAGAGACACACAGGGATGTAGAGTGATGGAGGGTTTCAGAGACACACAGGGATGTGGGGTGGTGGGTTTCCGAGACTTACAGGGATGTGGAGTACTGGAGGGTTTCAGAGACACACAGGGATATGGGGTGATGGATTTCAGAGACACACAGGGATGTGGGGTGATGGATTTCAGAGACACACAGGGATGTGGGGTGATGGAAAATTTCAGAGACAGACAGGTATGTTGGGTGATGGGTTTCAGTGACAGACAGGGATGTGGAGTCATGGTGGTTTCCAGAGACACACAGGGCTGTGGCGTGATGGTGGGTTTCAGAGACACAGGGATGCGGGCCTATGGTGGGTTTCAGAGACACACAGGGTGTGGGGTGATGTTCGTTTTCAGAGACACACAGGGATGTGGGGTGATGGTGGGTTTCAGAGACACACAGGGATGTGTGGTGTAGGGTTTGAGAGACACACAGGGATTTGTGGTGATGGTGGATTTCAGAGACACACACGGATGTGGGGTGATGGGTTTCAGAGACACAGGGATGTGTTGTGATGGGCTTCAGAGACACAGGGATGTCGGATGATGGTTCGTTTCAGAGACACACAGTGATGTGGGGTGATGGGTTTCATGGACACACAGGGATGTGGGGTGATGGTGGGTTTCAGAGACACACAGGGATGTGGGGTGATGGTGGGTTTCAGAGACACAGAGGGTGTGGGGTGATGGTGGGTTTCAGAGACACACAGGGATGTGGGGAGATGGTGGGTTTCAGAGACACGGGGACGTGGGGTGATGGTGGGTTTCAGAGACACACAGGGATGTGGGGTGATGGTGGGTTTCAGAGACACAGAGGGTGTGGGGTGATGGTGGGTTTCAGAGACACACAGGGATGTGGGGAGATGGTGGGTTTCAGAGACACGGGGACGTGGGGTGATGGGTTTCAGAGACATGCATGGATGTGGGGTGATGGTGGGTTTCAGAGGCACACAGGGATGTGGAGTGATGGTGGGTTTCAGAGACCCACTGGGATGTGGGGTGATGCACAGTTTCACAGACACACAGGGATGTGGGATGATGGACAGTTTCCGAGACACACAGGGATGTGTGATGATGGGTTTCAGAGACACACAGGGATGTAGGGTGATGGAGGGTTTCAGAGACACACAGGGATGTGGGTGATGGTGGGTTTCAGAGACATGGGGACGTGGCGTGATGGTGGCTTTCAGAGACACACAGGGATGTCGGGTGATGGGTTTCAGAGTCACACAGGGATGTGGGCTGATGTTCGGTTTCAGAGACACACAGGGATGTGGGGTGATGGTGGGTTTCAGAGGCACACAGAGTAGTGGGGTGATGGGTTCGAGAGGCACACAGGGATGTGGCGTGATGGAGGGTTTCAGAGACACACAGGGATGTGGGGTGATGTTAGGCTTCAGAGACACAGAGGGATGTGGGGTGATGGTGGATTTCAGAGACACACACGGATGTGGGGTGATGGGTTTCAGAGACACAGGGATGTGTTGTGATGGGCTTCAGAGACACACAGGGATGTCGGATGATGGTTCGTTTCAGAGACACACAGTGATGTGGGGTGATGAGTTTCATCGACACACAGGGATGTGGGGTGATGTTGGGTTTCAGAGACACACAGGGATGTGGGGTGATGGTGGGTTTCAGGGACACACAGGGGTGTGGGGTGATGGTGGGTTTCAGAGACACACAGGGATGTGGGCTGATGGTGAGTTTCAGAGACACAGGGATGTGGGGTTATGGACAGTTTCCGAGACACACAGGGATCTGGGGTTATGGACAGTTTCAGAGACACACAGGGGTGTGGGGTTATGGACAGTTTCAGAGACACACAGTGATGAGGGGTGATGGATTTGAGTCACACACAGGGATGTGGGGTGATGGAGGATTTCAGAGACACACAGGGATGTGGGGTGATGTTCGTTTTCAGAGACACACAGGGATGTGGGGTGATGGTGGGTTTCAGAGACACACAGGGATGTGTGGTGTAGGGTTTGAGAGACACACAAGGATGTGGGGTGATGGTGGGTTTCAGATACTCACAGGGATGTGGGGTGATGGGTTTCAGAGACATACAGGGATGTGGGGTGATGGTTGGTTTCAGAGACACACACGGATGTGGGGTGATGGAGGGTTTTATAGACACACAGGGATGTCGGGTGATGGTGGGTTTCAGAGACACACACAGATGTGGGGTGATGGGTTTCAGAGACACACAGGGATCTAGGATTATGGACAGTTTCAGAGACACACAGGGATGTGGGGTTATAGACAGTTTCAGAGACACACAGGGATGTGTGTTCATTGGTTTCAGAGACACACACGAATGTGGGGTGATGTGTTTCACAGACACAGAGGGATGTGTGCTGATGGGTTTCAGAGACATGCATGGATGTGGGGTGATGGTGGATTTCAGAGACACACAGGGATGTGTGCTGATGTGTTTCAGAGACATGCATGGATGTGGGGTGATGGTGGGTTTCAGAGACACACAGGGATGTGGAGTGATGATGGGTTTCAGAGACCCACTGGGATGTGGGGTGATGGACAGTTTCACAGACACACAGGGATGTGGGATGATGGACAGTTTCAGAGACACATAGGGATGTGTGGTGATGGGTTTCAGAGACACACAGGGATGTAGGGTGATGGAGGGTTTCAGAGACACACAGGGATGTGGGTGATGGTGGGTTTCAGTGACACACATGGATGTGGAGTAATGGACAGTTTCATTGACACACAGGGATGTGGGGTGGTGGACAGTTTCAGAGACACACAGGGATGTGTGATGTTGGACAGTTTCAGAGACACACAGGGATGTGGGGTGATGGTGGGTTTCAGAGAAACACAGGGATATGGGGTGGTGGGTTTCCGAGACATACAGGGATGTGGGGTACTTGAGGGTTTCAGAGACACACAGGGATGTGGGGTTATGGACAGTTTCAGAGACACGCAGTGATGAAGGGTGATGGGTTTGAGTCACACACAGGAATGTGGGGTGATGGAGGATTTCAGAGACACACAGGGATGTGGGGTGATGTTCGTTTTCAGAGACACACAGGGATGTGGGGTGATGGTGGGTTTCAGAGACACACAGGGATGTGTGGTGTAGGGTTTGAGAGACACACAGGGATTTGTGGTGATGGTGGATTTCAGAGACACACACGGATGTGGGGTGATGGGTTTCAGAGACACAGGGATGTGTTGTGATGGGCTTCAGAGACACACAGGGATGTCGGATGATGGTTCGTTTCAGAGACACACAGTGATGTGGGGTGATGGGTTTCATGGACACACAGGGATGTGGGGTGATGGTGGGTTTCAGAGACACACAGGGATGTGGGGTGATGGTGGGTTTCAGAGACACAGAGGGTGTGGGGTAATGGTGGGTTTCAGGGACACACAGGGATGTGGGGAGATGGTGGGTTTCAGAGACACGGGGACGTGGGGTGATGGTGGGTTTCAGAGACACACAGGGATGTGGAGTAATGGGTTTCAGAGACATGCATGGATGTGGGGTGATGGTGGGTTTCAGAGACACACAGGGATGTGGAGTGATGGTGGGTTTCAGAGACCCACTGGGATATGGGGTGATGCACAGTTTCACAGACACATAGGGATGTGGGATGATGGACAGTTTCCGAGACACACAGCGATGTGTGGTGATGGGTTTCAGAGACACACAGGGATGTAGGGTGATGGAGGGTTTCAGAGACACACAGGGATGTGGGTGATGGTGGGTTTCAGAGACATGGGGACGTGGGGTGATGGTGGCTTTCAGAGACACACAGGGATGTCGGGTGATGGGTTTCAGAGTCACACAGGGATGTGGGCTGATGTTGGGTTTCAGAGACACACAGGGATGTGGGGTGATGGTGGGTTTCAGAGGCACACAGAGTAGTGGCGTGATGGGTTCGAGAGGCACACAGGGATGTGTGATGTTGGACAGTTTCAGAGACACACAGGGATGTGGGGTGATGGTGGGTTTCAGAGAAACACAGGGATATGGGGTGGTGGGTTTCCGAGACATACAGGGATGTGGGGTACTTGAGGGTTTCAGAGACACACAGGGATGTGGGGTTATGGACAGTTTCAGAGACACGCAGTGATGAAGGGTGATGGGTTTGAGTCACACACAGGAATGTGGGGTGATGGAGGATTTCAGAGACACACAGGGATGTGGGGTGATGTTCGTTTTCAGAGACACACAGGGATGTGGGGTGATGGTGGGTTTCAGAGACACACAGGGATGTGTGGTGTAGGGTTTGAGAGACACTCAGGGATTTGTGGTGATGGTGGATTTCAGAGACACACACGGATGTGGGGTGATGGGTTTCAGAGACACAGGGATGTGTTGTGATGGGCTTCAGAGACACACAGGGATGTCGGATGATGGTTCGTTTCAGAGACACACAGTGATGTGGGGTGATGGGTTTCATGGACACACAGGGATGTGGGGTGATGGTGGGTTTCAGAGACACACAGGGATGTGGGGTGATGGTGGGTTTCAGAGACACAGAGGGTGTGGGGTGATGGTGGGTTTCAGGGACACACAGGGATGTGGGGAGATGGTGGGTTTCAGAGACACGGGGACGTGGGGTGATGGTGGGTTTCAGAGACACACAGGGATGTGGAGTGATGGGTTTCAGAGACATGCATGGATGTGGGGTGATGGTGGGTTTCAGAGACACACAGGGATGTGGAGTGATGGTGGGTTTCAGAGACCCACTGGGATATGGGGTGATGCACAGTTTCACAGACACATAGGGATGTGGGATGATGGACAGTTTCCGAGACACACAGCGATGTGTGGTGATGGGTTTCAGAGACACACAGGGATGTAGGGTGATGGAGGGTTTCAGAGACACACAGGGATGTGGGTGATGGTGGGTTTCAGAGACATGGGGACGTGGGGTGATGGTGGCTTTCAGAGACACACAGGGATGTCGGGTGATGGGTTCCAGAGTCACACAGGGATGTGGGCTGATGTTGGGTTTCAGAGACACACAGGGATGTGGGGTGATGGTGGGTTTCAGAGGCACACAGAGTAGTGGCGTGATGGGTTCGAGAGGCACACAGGGATGTGGCGTGATGGAGGGTTTCAGAGACACACAGGGATGTGGGGTGATGTTAGGTTTCAGAGACACACGGGGATTTGTGGTGATGGTGGATTTCAGAGACACACACGGATGTGGGGTGATGGGTTTCAGAGACACAGGGATGTGTTGTGATGGGCTTCAGAGACACACAGGGATGTCGGATGATGGTTCGTTTCAGAGACACACAGTGATGTGGGGTGATGGGTTTCATGGACACACAGGGATGTGGGGTGATGTTGGGTTTCAGAGACACACAGGGATGCGGGGTGATGGTGGGTTTCAGAGACACAGAGTGTGTGGGGTGATGGTGGGTTTCAGAGACACACAGGGATCTGGGGAAATGGTGGGTTTCAGAGACACGGGGACGTGGGGTGATGGTGGTTTCCAGAGACACACAGGGATGTCGGGCGATGGTGGGTTTCAGGGACACACAGGGATGTGGGGTGATGGTGGGTTTCAGAGACACACAGGGATGTGGGCTGATGGTGAGTTTCAGAGACTCAGGGATGTGGGGTTATGGACAGTTTCCGAGACACACAGGGAACTGGGGTTATGGACAGTTTCAGAGACACACAGGGGTGTGGGGTTATGGACAGTTTCAGAGACACACAGTGATGAGGGGTGATGGATTTGAGTCACACACAGGGATGTGGGGTGATGGAGGATTTCAGAGACACACAGGGATGTGGGGTGATGTTCGTTTTCAGAGACACACAGGGATGTGGGGTGATGGTGGGTTTCAGAGACACACAGGGATGTGTGGTGTAGGGTTTGAGAGACATACAAGGATGTGGGGTGATGGTGGGTTTCAGAGACTCACAGGGATGTGGGGTGATGGGTTTCAGAGACATACAGGGATGTGGGGTGATGGTTGGTTTCAGAGACACACACGGATGTGGGGTGATGGAGGGTTTTATAGACACACAGGGATGTCGGGTGATGGTGGGTTTCAGAGACACACACAGATGTGGGGTGATGGGTTTCAGAGACACACAGGGATCTAGGATTATGGACAGTTTCAGAGACACACAGGGATGTGGGGTTATAGACAGTTTCAGACACACACAGAGGTGTGTGCTCATGGGTTTCAGAGACACACACGAATGTGGGGTGATGTGTTTCACAGACACACAGGGATGTGTGCTGATGGGTTTCAGAGACATGCATGGATGTGGGGTGATGGTGGATTTCAGAGACACACAGGGATGTGTGCTGATGGGTTTCAGAGTCACACAGGGAAGTGGGCTGATGTTGGGTTTCAGAGACACACAGGGATGTGGGGTTATGGACAGTTTCAGAGACACGCAGTGATGAAGGGTGATGGGTTTGAGTCACACACAGGAATGTGGGGTGATGGAGGATTTCAGAGACACACAGGGATGTGGGGTGATGTTCGTTTTCAGAGACACACAGGGATGTGGGGTGATGGTGGGTTTCAGAGACACACAGGGATGTGTGGTGTAGGGTTTGAGAGACACACAGGGATTTGTGGTGATGGTGGATTTCAGAGACACACACGGATGTGGGGTGATGGGTTTCAGAGACACAGGGATGTGTTGTGATGGGCTTCAGAGACACACAGGGATGTCGGATGATGGTTCGTTTCAGAGACACACAGTGATGTGGGGTGATGGGTTTCATGGACACACAGGGATGTGGGGTGATGGTGGGTTTCAGAGACACACAGGGATGTGGGGTGATGGTGGGTTTCAGAGACACAGAGGGTGTGGGGTGATGGTGGGTTTCAGGGACACACAGGGATGTGGGGAGATGGTGGGTTTCAGAGACACGGGGACGTGGGGTGATGGTGGGTTTCAGAGACACACAGGGATGTGGAGTAATGGGTTTCAGAGACATGCATGGATGTGGGGTGATGGTGGGTTTCAGAGACACACAGGGATGTGGAGTGATGGTGGGTTTCAGAGACCCACTGGGATATGGGGTGATGCACAGTTTCACAGACACATAGGGATGTGGGATGATGGACAGTTTCCGAGACACACAGCGATGTGTGGTGATGGGTTTCAGAGACACACAGGGATGTAGGGTGATGGAGGGTTTCAGAGACACACAGGGATGTGGGTGATGGTGGGTTTCAGAGACATGGGGACGTGGGGTGATGGTGGCTTTCAGAGACACACAGGGATGTCGGGTGATGGGTTTCAGAGTCACACAGGGATGTGGGCTGATGTTGGGTTTCAGAGACACACAGGGATGTGGGGTGATGGTGGGTTTCAGAGGCACACAGAGTAGTGGCGTGATGGGTTCGAGAGGCACACAGGGATGTGTGATGTTGGACAGTTTCAGAGACACACAGGGATGTGGGGTGATGGTGGGTTTCAGAGAAACACAGGGATATGGGGTGGTGGGTTTCCGAGACATACAGGGATGTGGGGTACTTGAGGGTTTCAGAGACACACAGGGATGTGGGGTTATGGACAGTTTCAGAGACACGCAGTGATGAAGGGTGATGGGTTTGAGTCACACACAGGAATGTGGGGTGATGGAGGATTTCAGAGACACACAGGGATGTGGGGTGATGTTCGTTTTCAGAGACACACAGGGATGTGGGGTGATGGTGGGTTTCAGAGACACACAGGGATGTGTGGTGTAGGGTTTGAGAGACACTCAGGGATTTGTGGTGATGGTGGATTTCAGAGACACACACGGATGTGGGGTGATGGGTTTCAGAGTCACACAGGGATGTGGGCTGATGTTGGGTTTCAGAGACACACAGGGATGTGGGGTGATGGTGGGTTTCAGAGGCACACAGTGTAGTGGCGTGATGGGTTCGAGAGGCACACAGGGATGTGGCGTGATGGAGGGTTTCAGAGACACACAGGGATGTGGGGTGATGTTAGGTTTCAGAGACACACGGGGATTTCTGGTGATGGTGGATTTCAGAGACACACACGGATGTGGGGTGATGGGTTTCAGAGACACAGGGATGTGTTGTGATGGGCTTCAGAGACACACAGGGATGTCGGATGATGGTTCGTTTCAGAGACACACAGTGATGTGGGGTGATGGGTTTCATGGACACACAGGGATGTGGGGTGATGTTGGGTTTCAGAGACACACAGGGATGGGGGGTGATGGTGGGTTTCAGAGACACAGAGGGTGTGGGGTGATCGTGGGTTTCAGAGACACACAGGGATCTGGGGAAATGGTGGGTTTCAGAGACACGGGGACGTGGGGTGATGGTGGTTTCCAGAGACACACAGGGATGTCGGGCGATGGTGGGTTTCAGGGACACACAGGGATGTGGGGTGATGGTGGGTTTCAGAGACACACAGGGATGTGGGCTGATGGTGAGTTTCAGAGACACAGGGATGTGGGGTTATGGACAGTTTCCGAGACACACAGGGAACTGGGGTTATGGACAGTTTCAGAGACACACAGGGGTGTGGGGTTATGGACAGTTTCAGAGACACACAGTGATGAGGGGTGATGGATTTGAGTCACACACAGGGATGTGGGGTGATGGAGGATTTCAGAGACACACAGGGATGTGGGGTGATGTTCGTTTTCAGAGACACACAGGGATGTGGGGTGATGGTGGGTTTCAGAGACACACAGGGATGTGTGGTGTAGGGTTTGAGAGACATACAAGGATGTGGGGTGATGGTGGGTTTCAGAGACTCACAGGGATGTGGGGTGATGGGTTTCAGAGACATACAGGGATGTGGGGTGATGGTTGGTTTCAGAGACACACACGGATGTGGGGTGATGGAGGGTTTTATGGACACACAGGGATGTCGGGTGATGGTGGGTTTCAGAGACACACACAGATGTGGGGTGATGGGTTTCAGAGACACACAGGGATCTAGGATTATGGACAGTTTCAGAGACACACAGGGATGTGGGGTTATAGACAGTTTCAGAGACACACAGAAGTGTGTGCTCATGGGTTTCAGAGACACACACGAATGTGGGGTGATGTGTTTCACAGACACACAGGGATGTGTGCTGATGGGTTTCAGAGACATGCATGGATGTGGGGTGATGGTGGATTTCAGAGACACACAGGGATGTGTGCTGATGGGTTTCAGAGACATGCATGGATGTGGGGTGATGGTGGGTTTCAGAGACACACAGGGATGTGGAGTGAAGGTGGGTTTCAGAGACCCACTGGGATGTGGGGTGATGGACAGTTTCACAGACACACAGGGATGTGGGATGATGGACAGTTTCAGAGACACACAGGGATGTGTGGTGATGGGTTTCAGAGACACACAGGGATGTAGGGTGATGGAGGGTTTCAGAGACACACAGGGATGTGGGTGATGGTGGGTTTCAGTGACACACATGGATGTGGAGTAATGGACAGTTTCATTGACACACAGGGATGTGGGGTGGTGGACAGTTTCAGAGACACACAGGGATGTGTGATGTTGGACAGTTTCAGAGACACACAGGGATGTGGGGTGATGGTGGGTTTCAGAGAAACACAGGGATGTGGGGTGGTGGGTTTCCGAGACTTACAGGGATGTGGAGTACTGGAGGGTTTCAGAGTCACACAGGGATGTGGGGTGATGTTCGTTTTCAGAGACACACAGGGATGTGGGGTGATGGTGGGTTTCAGAGACACACAGGGATGTGTGGTGTAGGGTTTGAGAGACACTCAGGGATTTGTGGTGATGGTGGATTTCAGAGACACACACGGATGTGGGGTGATGGGTTTCAGAGTCACACAGGGATGTGGGCTGATGTTGGGTTTCAGAGACACACAGGGATGTGGGGTGATGGTGGGTTTCAGAGGCACACAGTGTAGTGGCGTGATGGGTTCGAGAGGCACACAGGGATGTGGCGTGATGGAGGGTTTCAGAGACACACAGGGATGTGGGGTGATGTTAGGTTTCAGAGACACACGGGGATTTCTGGTGATGGTGGATTTCAGAGACACACACGGATGTGGGGTGATGGGTTTCAGAGACACAGGGATGTGTTGTGATGGGCTTCAGAGACACACAGGGATGTCGGATGATGGTTCGTTTCAGAGACACACAGTGATGTGGGGTGATGGGTTTCATGGACACACAGGGATGTGGGGTGATGTTGGGTTTCAGAGACACACAGGGATGGGGGGTGATGGTGGGTTTCAGAGACACAGAGGGTGTGGGGTGATCGTGGGTTTCAGAGACACACAGGGATCTGGGGAAATGGTGGGTTTCAGAGACACGGGGACGTGGGGTGATGGTGGTTTCCAGAGACACACAGGGATGTCGGGCGATGGTGGGTTTCAGGGACACACAGGGATGTGGGGTGATGGTGGGTTTCAGAGACACACAGGGATGTGGGCTGATGGTGAGTTTCAGAGACACAGGGATGTGGGGTTATGGACAGTTTCCGAGACACACAGGGAACTGGGGTTATGGACAGTTTCAGAGACACACAGGGGTGTGGGGTTATGGACAGTTTCAGAGACACACAGTGATGAGGGGTGATGGATTTGAGTCACACACAGGGATGTGGGGTGATGGAGGATTTCAGAGACACACAGGGATGTGGGGTGATGTTCGTTTTCAGAGACACACAGGGATGTGGGGTGATGGTGGGTTTCAGAGACACACAGGGATGTGTGGTGTAGGGTTTGAGAGACATACAAGGATGTGGGGTGATGGTGGGTTTCAGAGACTCACAGGGATGTGGGGTGATGGGTTTCAGAGACATACAGGGATGTGGGGTGATGGTTGGTTTCAGAGACACACACGGATGTGGGGTGATGGAGGGTTTTATGGACACACAGGGATGTCGGGTGATGGTGGGTTTCAGAGACACACACAGATGTGGGGTGATGGGTTTCAGAGACACACAGGGATCTAGGATTATGGACAGTTTCAGAGACACACAGGGATGTGGGGTTATAGACAGTTTCAGAGACACACAGAAGTGTGTGCTCATGGGTTTCAGAGACACACACGAATGTGGGGTGATGTGTTTCACAGACACACAGGGATGTGTGCTGATGGGTTTCAGAGACATGCATGGATGTGGGGTGATGGTGGATTTCAGAGACACACAGGGATGTGTGCTGATGGGTTTCAGAGACATGCATGGATGTGGGGTGATGGTGGGTTTCAGAGACACACAGGGATGTGGAGTGAAGGTGGGTTTCAGAGACCCACTGGGATGTGGGGTGATGGACAGTTTCACAGACACACAGGGATGTGGGATGATGGACAGTTTCAGAGACACACAGGGATGTGTGGTGATGGGTTTCAGAGACACACAGGGATGTAGGGTGATGGAGGGTTTCAGAGACACACAGGGATGTGGGTGATGGTGGGTTTCAGTGACACACATGGATGTGGAGTAATGGACAGTTTCATTGACACACAGGGATGTGGGGTGGTGGACAGTTTCAGAGACACACAGGGATGTGTGATGTTGGACAGTTTCAGAGACACACAGGGATGTGGGGTGATGGTGGGTTTCAGAGAAACACAGGGATGTGGGGTGGTGGGTTTCCGAGACTTACAGGGATGTGGAGTACTGGAGGGTTTCAGAGTCACACAGGGATGTGGGGTGATGGATTTCAGAGACACACAGGGATGTGGGGTGATGGATTTCAGAGACACACAGGGATGTGGGGTGATGGAAAATTTCAGAGACAGACAGGTATGTGGGGTGATGGGTTTCAGTGACAGACAGGGATGTGGAGTCATGGTGGTTTCCAGAGACACACAGGGCTGTGGGGTGATGGTGGGTTTCAGAGACACAGGGATGCGGGCCTATGGTGGGTTTCAGAGATTCACAGGGTGTGGGGTGATGGTGGGTTTCAGAGACACACAGGGATGTGGGGAGATGGTGGGTTTCAGAGACATGGGGACGTCGGGTGATGGTGGCTTTCAGAGACACACAGGGATGTCGGGTGATGGTGGGTTTCAGAGACACACAGGGATGTGGGGTGATGGTGGGTTTCAGGGACATGGGAACGTGGGGTGATGGTGGCTTTCAGAGACACACAGGGATGTCGGGTGATGGTGAGATTCAGAGACACACAGGGATGAGGGGTGATGGATTTCAGGGACACACAGGGATGTGGGGTGATGGAGAATTTCAGAGACACACAGGTATGTGGGGTGATGGGTTTCAGAGACACACAGGGATGTGGAGTGATGGTGGGTTCCAGAGACACACAGGGCTGTGGGGTGATGGGTTTCAGAGTCACACAGGGATGTGGGTTGTTGTTGGGTTTCAGAGACACACAGGGTGTAGGGTGATGCTGGGTTTCAGAGACACACAGGGATGTGGGGTGATGGTGTGTTTCAGAGAAACACAGGGATGTCGAGTGATGGTGGGTTTCAGAGACACACAGGGATATGGGGTGATGGTGGGTTTCAGAGATACACAGTGATGTTGGGTGATGGGTTTCATGGAGACACAGGGATGTGGGGTGATGGTGGATTTTAGAGACACAGGGATGTGGGGTGATGGTTGGTTTCAGAGACACACAGGGATGTGGGGTGATGTTGAGTTTCAGAGACACACAGGGATGAAGGTTGAGTTTCAGAGACACACAGGGATGAAGCGTGGTGGGTTTCAGAGACACACAGGGATGTAGAGTGATGGAGGTTTCAGAGACACACAGGGATGTGGGGTGGTGGGTTTCCGAGACTTACAGGGATGTGGAGTACTGGAGGGTTTCAGAGACACACAGGGATATGGGGTGATGGATTTCAGAGACACACAGGGATGTGGGGTGATGGATTTCAGAGACACACAGGGATGTGGGGTGATGGAAAATTTCAGAGACAGACAGGTATGTGGGGTGATGGGTTTCAGTGACAGACAGGGATGTGGAGTCATGGTGTTTCCAGAGACACACAGGGCTGTGGGGTGATGGTGGGTTTCAGAGACACAGGGATGCGGGCCTATGGTGGGTTTCAGAGACACACAGGGTGTGGGGTATGTTCGTTTTCAGAGACACACAGGGATGTGGGGTGATGGTGGGTTTCAGAGACACACAGGATGTGTGGTGTAGGGTTTGAGAGACACACAGGGATTTGTGGTGATGGTGGATTTCAGAGACACACACGGATGTGGGGTGATGGGTTTCAGAGACACAGGGATGTGTTGTGATGGGCTTCAGAGACACACAGGGATGTCGGATGATGGTTCGTTTCAGAGACACACAGTGATGTGGGGTGATGGGTTTCATGGACACACAGGGATGTGGGGTGATGGTGGGTTTCAGAGACACACAGGGATGTGGGTGATGGTGGGTTTCAGAGACACAGAGGGTGTGGGGTGATGGTGGGTTTCAGAGACACACAGGGATGTGGGGAGATGGTGGGTTCAGAGACACGGGGACGTGGGGTGATGGTGGGTTTCAGAGACACACAGGGATGTGGGGTGATGGTGGGTTTCAGAGACACAGAGGGTGTGGGGTGATGGTGGGTTTCAGAGGCACACAGGGATGTGGAGTGATGGTGGGTTTCAGAGACCCACTGGGATGTGGGGTTATGGACAGTTTCAGAGACACGCAGTGATGAAGGGTGATGGGTTTGAGTCTCACACTGGAATGTGGGGTGATGGAGGATTTCAGAGACACACAGGGATGTGGGGTGATGTTCGTTTTCAGAGACACACAGGGATGTGGGTGATGGTGGTTTCAGAGACACACAGGGATGTGTGGTGTAGGGTTTGAGAGACACACAGGGATTTGTGGTGATGGTGGATTCAGAGACACACACGGATGTGGGGTGATGGGTTTCAGAGACACAGGGATGTGTTGTGATGGGCTTCAGAGACACACAGGGATGTCGGATGATGGTTCGTTTCAGAGACACACAGTGATGTGGGGTGATGGGTTTCATGGACACACAGGGATGTGGGGTGATGGTGGGTTTCAGAGACACACAGGGATGTGGGGTGATGGTGGGTTTCAGAGACACAGAGGGTGTGGGGTGATGGTGGGTTTCAGGGACACACAGGGATGTGGGGAGATGGTGGGTTTCAGAGACACGGGGACGTGGGGTGATGGTGGGTTTCAGAGACACACAGGGATGTGGAGTAATGGGTTTCAGAGACATGCATGGATGTGGGGTGATGGTGGGTTTCAGAGACACACAGGGATGTGGAGTGATGGTGGGTTTCAGAGACCCACTGGGATATGGGGTGATGCACAGTTTCACAGACACATAGGGATGTGGGATGATGGACAGTTTCCGAGACACACAGCGATGTGTGGTGATGGGTTTCAGAGACACACAGGGATGTAGGGTGATGGAGGGTTTCAGAGACACACAGGGATGTGGGTGATGGTGGGTTTCAGAGACATGGGGACGTGGGGTGATGGTGGCTTTCAGAGACACACAGAGGTGTGTGCTCATGGGTTTCAGAGACACACACGAATGTGGGGTGATGTGTTTCACAGACACACAGGGATGTGTGCTGATGGGTTTCAGAGACATGCATGGATGTGGGGTGATGGTGGATTTCAGAGACACACAGGGATGTGTGCTGATGGGTTTCAGAGACATGCATGGATGTGGGGTGATGGTGGGTTTCAGAGACACACAGGGATGTGGAGTGAAGGTGGGTTTCAGAGACCCACTGGATGTGGGGTGATGGACAGTTTCACAGACACACAGGGATGTGGGATGATGGACAGTTTCAGAGACACACAGGGATGTGTGGTGATGGGTTTCAGAGACACACAGGGATGTAGGGTGATGGAGGGTTTCAGAGACACACAGGGATGTGGGTGATGGTGGGTTTCAGTGACACACATGGATGTGGAGTAATGGACAGTTTTCATTGACACACAGGGATGTGGGGTGGTGGACAGTTTCAGAGACACACAGGGATGTGTGATGTTGGACAGTTTCAGAGACACACAGGGATGTGGGGTGATGGTGGGTTTCAGAGAAACACAGGGATGTGGGTGGTGGGTTTCCGAGACTTACAGGGATGTGGAGTACTGGAGGGTTTCAGAGTCACACAGGGATGTGGGGTGATGGATTTCAGAGACACACAGGGATGTGGGGTGATGGATTTCAGAGACACACAGGGATGTGGGGTGATGGAAAATTTCAGAGACAGACAGGTATGTGGGGTGATGGGTTTCAGTGACAGACAGGGATGTGGAGTCATGGTGGTTTCCAGAGACACACAGGGCTGTGGGGTGATGGTGGGTTTCAGAGACACAGGGATGCGGGCCTATGGTGGGTTTCAGAGATTCACAGGGTGTGGGGTGATGGTGGGTTTCAGAGACACACAGGGATGTGGGGAGATGGTGGTTTCAGAGACATGGGGACGTGGGTGATGGTGGCTTTCAGAGACACACAGGATGTCGGGTGATGGTGGGTTTCAGAGACACACAGGGATGTGGGGTGATGGTGGGTTTCAGAGACATGGGAACGTGGGGTGATGGTGGCTTTCAGAGACACACAGGGATGTCGGGTGATGGTGAGATTCAGAGACACACAGGGATGAGGGGTGATGGATTTCAGGGACACACAGGGATGTGGGGTGATGGAGAATTTCAGAGACACACAGGTATGTGGGGTGATGGGTTTCAGAGACACACAGGGATGTGGAGTGATGGTGGGTTCCAGAGACACACAGGGCTGTGGGTGATGGGTTTCAGAGTCACACAGGGATGTGGTTGTTGTTGGGTTTCAGAGACACACAGGGTGTAGGGTGATGCTGGGTTTCAGAGACACACAGGGATGTGGGGTGATGGTGTGTTTCAGAGAAACACAGGGATGTCGAGTGATGGTGGGTTTCAGAGACACACAGGGATATGGGGTGATGGTGGGTTTCAGAGATACACAGTGATGTTGGTGATGGGTTTCATGGAGACACAGGGATGTGGGGTGATGGTGGATTTTAGAGACACAGGGATGTGGGGTGATGGTTGGTTTCAGAGACACACAGGGATGTGGGGTGATGTTGAGTTTCAGAGACACACAGGGATGAAGCGTGGTGGGTTTCAGAGACACACAGGGATGTAGAGTGATGGAGGGTTTCAGAGACACACAGGGATGTGGGGTGGTGGGTTTCCGAGACTTACAGGGATGTGGAGTACTGGAGGGTTTCAGAGACACACAGGGATATGGGGTGATGGATTTCAGAGACACACAGGGATGTGGGGTGATGGATTTCAGAGACACACAGGGATGTGGGGTGATGGAAAATTTCAGAGACAGACAGGTATGTGGGGTGATGGGTTTCAGTGACAGACAGGGATGTGGAGTCATGGTGGTTTCCAGAGACACACAGGCTGTGGGGTGATGGTGGGTTTCAGAGACACAGGATGCGGGCCTATGGTGGGTTTCAGAGACACACAGGGTGTGGGGTGATGTTCGTTTTCAGAGACACACAGGGATGTGGGGTGATGGTGGGTTTCAGAGACACACAGGGATGTGTGGTGTAGGGTTTGAGAGACACACAGGGATTTGTGGTGATGGTGATTTCAGAGACACACACGGATGTGGGGTGATGGGTTTCAGAGACACAGGGATGTGTTGTGATGGGCTTCAGAGACACACAGGATGTCGGATGATGGTTCGTTTCAGAGACACACAGTGATGTGGGGTGATGGGTTTCATGGACACACAGGGATGTGGGGTGATGGTGGGTTTCAGAGACACACAGGGATGTGGGGTGATGGTGGGTTTCAGAGACACAGAGGGTGTGGGGTGATGGTGGGTTTCAGAGACACACAGGGATGTGGGGAGATGGTGGGTTTCAGAGACACGGGGACGTGGGGTGATGGTGGGTTTCAGAGACACACAGGGATGTGGGGTGATGGTGGGTTTCAGAGACACAGAGGGTGTGGGGTGATGGTGGGTTTCAGAGGCACACAGGGATGTGGAGTGATGGTGGGTTTCAGAGACCCACTGGATGTGGGTGATGCACAGTTTCACAGACACACAGGGATGTGGGATGATGGACAGTTTCCGAGACACACAGCGATGTGTGGTGATGGGTTTCAGAGACACACAGGGATGTAGGTGATGGAGGGTTTCAGAGACACACAGGGATGTGGGTGATGGTGGGTTTCAGAGACATGGGACGTGGGGTGATGGTGGCTTCAGAGACACACAGGGATGTCGGGTGATGGGTTTCAGAGTCACACAGGGAAGTGGGCTGATGTTGGGTTTCAGAGACACACAGGGATGTGGGGTGATGGTGGGTTTCAGAGGCACACAGAGTAGTGGGGTGATGGGTTCGAGAGGCACACAGGGATGTGGCGTGATGGAGGGTTTCAGAGACACACAGGGATGTGGGGTGATGTTAGGTTTCAGAGACACAGAGGGATGTGGGTGATGGTGGATTTCAGAGACACACACGGATGTGGGGTGATGGGTTTCAGAGACACAGGGATGTGTTGTGATGGGCTTCAGAGACACACAGGGATGTCGGATGATGGTTCGTTTCAGAGACACACAGTGATGTGGGGTGATTGGTTTCATGGACACACAGGGATGTGGGGTGATGTTGGGTTTCAGAGACACACAGGGATGTGGGGTGATGTTGGGTTCAGAGACACAGAGGGTGTGGGGTGATGGTGGGTTTCAGAGACACACAGGGATCTGGGGAGATGGTGGGTTTCAGAGACACGGGGACGTGGGGTGATGGTGGGTTCCAGAGACACACAGGGATGTCGGGCGATGGTGGGTTTCAGGGACACACAGGGATGTGGGTGATGGTGGGTTTCAGAGACACACAGGGATGTGGGCTGATGGTGAGTTTCAGAGACACAGGGATGTGGGGTTATGGACAGTTTCCGAGACACACAGGATCTGGGGTTATGGACAGTTTCAGAGACACACAGGGGTGTGGGGTTATGGACAGTTTCAGAGACACACAGTGATGAGGGGTGATGGATTTGAGTCACACACAGGGATGTGGGGTGATGGAGGATTTCAGAGACACACAGGGATGTGGGGTGATGTTCGTTTTCAGAGACACACAGGGATGGTGGGGTGATGGTGGGTTTCAGAGACACACAGGGATGTGTGGTGTAGGGTTTGAGAGACACACAAGGATGTGGGTGATGGTGGGTTTCAGAGACTCACAGGGATGTGGGGTGATGGGTTTCAGAGACATACAGGGATGTGGGGTGATGGTTGGTTTCAGAGACACACACGGATGTGGGGTGATGGAGGGTTTTATAGACACACAGGGATGTGGGATGATGGACAGTTTCAGAGACACACAGGGATGTGTGGTGATGGTTTCAGAGACACACAGGGATGTAGGGTGATGGAGGGTTTCAGAGACACACAGGGATGTGGGTGATGGTGGGTTTCAGTGACACACATGGATGTGGAGTAATGGACAGTTTCATTGACACACAGGGATGTGGGGTGGTGGACAGTTTCAGAGACACACAGGGATGTGTGATGTTGGACAGTTTCAGAGACACACAGGGATGTGGGGTGATGGTGGGTTTCAGAGAAACACAGGGATGTGGGGTGGTGGGTTTCCGAGACTTACAGGATGTGGAGTACTGGAGGGTTTCAGAGTCACACAGGGATGTGGGGTGATGGATTTCAGAGACACACAGGGATGTGGGGTGATGGATTTCAGAGACACACAGGGATGTGGGGTGATGGAAAATTTCAGAGACAGACAGGTATGTGGGGTGATGGGTTTCAGTGACAGACAGGGATGTGGAGTCATGGTGGTTTCCAGAGACACACAGGGCTGTGGGGTGATGTGGGTTTCAGAGACACAGGGATGCGGGCCTATGTGGGTTTCAGAGATTCACAGGGTGTGGGTGATGGTGGGTTTCAGAGACACACAGGGATGTGGGGAGATGGTGGGTTTCAGAGACATGGGGACGTGGGTGATGGTGGCTTTCAGAGACACACAGGGATGTCGGGTGATGGTGGGTTTCAGAGACACACAGGGATGTGGGGTGATGGTGGGTTTCAGAGACATGGAACGTGGGGTGATGGTGGCTTTCAGAGACACACAGGGATGTCGGGTGATGGTGAGATTCAGAGACACACAGGGATGAGGGGTGATGGATTTCAGGGACACACAGGGATGTGGGGTGATGGAGAATTTCAGAGACACACAGGTATGTGGGGTGATGGGTTTCAGAGACACACAGGGATGTGGAGTGATGGTGGGTTCCAGAGACACACAGGGCTGTGGGGTGATGGGTTTCAGAGTCACACAGGGATGTGGGTTGTTGTTGGGTTTCAGAGACACACAGGGTGTAGGGTGATGCTGGGTTTCAGAGACACACAGGGATGTGGGGTGATGGTGTGTTTCAGAGAAACACAGGGATGTCGAGTGATGGTGGGTTTCAGAGACACACAGGGATATGGGGTGATGGTGGGTTTCAGAGATACACAGTGATGTTGGGTGATGGGTTTCATGGAGACACAGGGATGTGGGGTGATGGTGGATTTTAGAGACACAGGGATGTGGGGTGATGGTTGGTTTCAGAGACACACAGGGATGTGGGGTGATGTTGAGTTTCAGAGACACACAGGGATGAAGCGTGGTGGGTTTCAGAGACACACAGGGATGTAGAGTGATGGAGGGTTTCAGAGACACACAGGGATGTGGGGTGGTGGGTTTCCGAGACTTACAGGGATGTGGAGTACTGGAGGGTTTCAGAGACACACAGGGATATGGGGTGATGGATTTCAGAGACACACAGGGATGTGGGGTGATGGATTTCAGAGACACACAGGGATGTGGGGTGATGGAAAATTTCAGAGACAGACAGGTATGTGGGGTGATGGGTTTCAGTGACAGACAGGGATGTGGAGTCATGGTGGTTTCCAGAGACACACAGGGCTGTGGGGTGATGGTGGGTTTCAGAGACACAGGGATGCGGGCCTATGGTGGGTTTCAGAGACACACAGGGTGTGGGGTGATGTTCGTTTTCAGAGACACACAGGGATGTGGGGTGATGGTGGGTTTCAGAGACACACAGGGATGTGTGGTGTAGGGTTTGAGAGACACACAGGGATTTGTGGTGATGGTGGATTTCAGAGACACACACGGATGTGGGGTGATGGGTTTCAGAGACACAGGGATGTGTTGTGATGGGCTTCAGAGACACACAGGGATGTCGGATGATGGTTCGTTTCAGAGACACACAGTGATGTGGGGTGATGGGTTTCATGGACACACAGGGATGTGGGGTGATGGTGGGTTTCAGAGACACACAGGGATGTGGGGTGATGGTGGGTTTCAGAGACACAGAGGGTGTGGGGTGATGGTGGGTTTCAGAGACACACAGGGATGTGGGGAGATGGTGGGTTTCAGAGACACGGGACGTGGGGTGATGGTGGGTTTCAGAGACACACAGGGATGTGGGGTGATGGTGGGTTTCAGAGACACAGAGGGTGTGGGGTGATGGTGGGTTTCAGAGGCACACAGGGATGTGGAGTGATGGTGGGTTTCAGAGACCCACTGGGATGTGGGGTGATGCACAGTTTCACAGACACACAGGGATGTGGGATGATGGACAGTTTCCGAGACACACAGCGATGTGTGGTGATGGGTTTCAGAGACACACAGGGATGTAGGGTGATGGAGGGTTTCAGAGACACACAGGGATGTGGGTGATGGTGGGTTTCAGAGACATGGGGACGTGGGGTGATGGTGGCTTTCAGAGACACACAGGGATGTCGGGTGATGGGTTTCAGAGTCACACAGGGAAGTGGGCTGATGTTGGGTTTCAGAGACACACAGGGATGTGGGGTTATGGACAGTTTCAGAGACACGCAGTGATGAAGGGTGATGGGTTTGAGTCACACACAGGAATGTGGGGTGATGGAGGATTTCAGAGACACACAGGGATGTGGGGTGATGTTCGTTTTCAGAGACACACAGGGATGTGGGGTGATGGTGGGTTTCAGAGACACACAGGGATGTGTGGTGTAGGGTTTGAGAGACACACAGGGATTTGTGGTGATGGTGGATTTCAGAGACACACACGGATGTGGGGTGATGGGTTTCAGAGACACAGGGATGTGTTGTGATGGGCTTCAGAGACACACAGGGATGTCGGATGATGGTTCGTTTCAGAGACACACAGTGATGTGGGGTGATGGGTTTCATGGACACACAGACACACAGGGATGTGGGGTGATGGTGGGTTTCAGAGACACACAGGGATGTGGGGTGATGGTGGGTTTCAGAGACACAGAGGGTGTGGGGTGATGGTGGGTTTCAGGACACACAGGGATGTGGGGAGATGGTGGGTTCAGAGACACGGGGACGTGGGGTGATGGTGGGTTTCAGAGACACACAGGGATGTGGAGTAATGGGTTTCAGAGACATGCATGGATGTGGGGTGATGGTGGGTTTTCAGAGACACACAGGATGTGGAGTGATGGTGGGTTCAGAGACCCACTGGGATATGGGTGATGCACAGTTTCACAGACACATAGGGATGTGGGATGATGGACAGTTTCCGAGACACACAGCGATGTGTGGTGATGGTTTCAGAGACACACAGGATGTAGGGTGATGGAGGGTTTCAGAGACACACAGGGATGTTGGTGATGGTGGTTTCAGAGACATGGGACGTGGGGTGATGGTGGCTTTCAGAGACACACAGGGATGTCGGGTGATGGGTTCAGAGTCACACAGGGATGTGGGCTGATGTTGGGTTTCAGAGACACACAGGGATGTGGGGTGATGGTGGGTTTCAGAGGCACACAGAGTAGTGGCGTGATGGGTTCGAGAGGCACACAGGGATGTGTGATGTTGGACAGTTTCAGAGACACACAGGGATGTGGGGTGATGGTGGGTTTCAGAGAAACACCAGGGATATGGGGTGGTGGGTTTCCGAGACATACAGGGATGTGGGGTACTTGAGGGTTTCAGAGACACACAGGGATGTGGGGTTATGGACAGTTTCAGAGGACACGCAGTGATGAGGGTGATGGGTTTGAGTCACACACAGGAATGTGGGGTGATGGAGGATTTCAGAGACACACAGGGATGTGGGGTGATGTTCGTTTTCAGAGACACACAGGGATGTGGGGTGATGGTGGGTTTCAGAGACACACAGGGATGTGTGGTGTAGGGTTTGAGAGACACTCAGGGATTTGTGGTGATGGTGGATTTCAGAGACACACACGGATGTGGGGTGATGGGTTTCAGAGTCACACAGGGATGTGGGCTGATGTTGGGTTTCAGAGACACACAGGGATGTGGGGTGATGGTGGGTTTCAGAGGCACACAGTGTAGTGGCGTGATGGGTTCGAGAAGCACACAGGGATGTGGCGTGATGGAGGGTTTCAGAGACACACAGGGATGTGGGGTGATGTTAGGTTTCAGAGACACACGGGATTTCTGGTGATGGTGGATTTCAGAGACACACACGGATGTGGGGTGATGGGTTTCAGAGACACAGGGATGTGTTGTGATGGGCTTCAGAGACACACAGGGATGTCGGATGATGGTTCGTTTCAGAGACACACAGTGATGTGGGGTGATGGGTTTCATGGACACACAGGGATGTGGGGTGATGTTGGGTTTCAGAGACACACAGGGATGGGGGGTGATGGTGGGTTTCAGAGACACAGAGGGTGTGGGGTGATCGTGGGTTTCAGAGACACACAGGGATCTGGGGAAATGGTGGGTTTCAGAGACACGGGGACGTGGGGTGATGGTGGTTTCCAGAGACACACAGGGATGTCGGGCGATGGTGGGTTTCAGGGACACACAGGGATGTGGGGTGATGGTGGGTTTCAGAGACACACAGGGATGTGGGCTGATGGTGAGTTTCAGAGACACAGGGATGTGGGGTTATGGACAGTTTCCGAGACACACAGGGAACTGGGGTTATGGACAGTTTCAGAGACACACAGGGGTGTGGGGTTATGGACAGTTTCAGAGACACACAGTGATGAGGGGTGATGGATTTGAGTCACACACAGGGATGTGGGGTGATGGAGGATTTCAGAGACACACAGGGATGTGGGGTGATGTTCGTTTTCAGAGACACACAGGGATGTGGGGTGATGGTGGGTTTCAGAGACACACAGGGATGTGTGGTGTAGGGTTTGAGAGACATACAAGGATGTGGGGTGATGGTGGGTTTCAGAGACTCACAGGGATGTGGGGTGATGGGTTTCAGAGACATACAGGGATGTGGGGTGATGGTTGGTTTCAGAGACACACACGGATGTGGGGTGATGGAGGGTTTTATGGACACACAGGGATGTCGGGTGATGGTGGGTTTCAGAGACACACACAGATGTGGGGTGATGGGTTTCAGAGACACACAGGGATCTAGGATTATGGACAGTTTCAGAGACACACAGGGATGTGGGGTTATAGACAGTTTCAGAGACACACAGAGGTGTGTGCTCATGGGTTTCAGAGACACACACGAATGTGGGGTGATGTGTTTCACAGACACACAGGGATGTGTGCTGATGGGTTTCAGAGACATGCATGGATGTGGGGTGATGGTGGATTTCAGAGACACACAGGGATGTGTGCTGATGGGTTTCAGAGACATGCATGGATGTGGGGTGATGGTGGGTTTCAGAGACACACAGGGATGTGGAGTGAAGGTGGGTTTCAGAGACCCACTGGGATGTGGGGTGATGGACAGTTTCACAGACACACAGGGATGTGGGATGATGGACAGTTTCAGAGACACACAGGGATGTGTGGTGATGGGTTTCAGAGACACACAGGGATGTAGGGTGATGGAGGGTTTCAGAGACACACAGGGATGTGGGTGATGGTGGGTTTCAGTGACACACATGGATGTGGAGTAATGGACAGTTTCATTGACACACAGGGATGTGGGGTGGTGGACAGTTTCAGAGACACACAGGGATGTGTGATGTTGGACAGTTTCAGAGACACACAGGGATGTGGGGTGATGGTGGGTTTCAGAGAAACACAGGGATGTGGGGTGGTGGGTTTCCGAGACTTACAGGGATGTGGAGTACTGGAGGGTTTCAGAGTCACACAGGGATGTGGGGTGATGGATTTCAGAGACACACAGGGATGTGGGGTGATGGATTTCAGAGACACACAGGGATGTGGGGTGATGGAAAATTTCAGAGACAGACAGGTATGTGGGGTGATGGGTTTCAGTGACAGACAGGGATGTGGAGTCATGGTGGTTTCCAGAGACACACAGGGCTGTGGGGTGATGGTGGGTTTCAGAGACACAGGGATGCGGGCCTATGGTGGGTTTCAGAGATTCACAGGGTGTGGGGTGATGGTGGGTTTCAGAGACACACAGGGATGTGGGAGATGGTGGGTTTCAGAGACATGGGGACGTGGGGTGATGGTGGCTTTCAGAGACACACAGGGATGTCGGGTGATGGTGGGTTTCAGAGACACACAGGGATGTGGGGTGATGGTGGGTTTCAGAGACATGGGAACGTGGGGTGATGGTGGCTTTCAGAGACACACAGGGATGTCGGGTGATGGTGAGATTCAGAGACACACAGGGATGAGGGGTGATGGATTTCAGGGACACACAGGGATGTGGGGTGATGGAGAATTTCAGAGACACACAGGTATGTGGGGTGATGGGTTTCAGAGACACACAGGGATGTGGAGTGATGGTGGGTTCCAGAGACACACAGGGCTGTGGGGTGATGGGTTTCAGAGTCACACAGGGATGTGGGTTGTTGTTGGGTTTCAGAGACACACAGGGTGTAGGGTGATGCTGGGTTTCAGAGACACACAGGGATGTGGGGTGATGGTGTGTTTCAGAGAAACACAGGGATGTCGAGTGATGGTGGGTTTCAGAGACACACAGGGATATGGGGTGATGGTGGGTTTCAGAGATACACAGTGATGTTGGGTGATGGGTTTCATGGAGACACAGGGATGTGGGGTGATGGTGGATTTTAGAGACACAGGGATGTGGGGTGATGGTTGGTTTCAGAGACACACAGGGATGTGGGGTGATGTTGAGTTTCAGAGACACACAGGGATGAAGCGTGGTGGGTTTCAGAGACACACAGGGATGTAGAGTGATGGAGGGTTTCAGAGACACACAGGGATGTGGGGTGGTGGGTTTCCGAGACTTACAGGGATGTGGAGTACTGGAGGGTTTCAGAGACACACAGGGATATGGGGTGATGGATTTCAGAGACACACAGGGATGTGGGGTGATGGATTTCAGAGACACACAGGGATGTGGGGTGATGGAAAATTTCAGAGACAGACAGGTATGTGGGGTGATGGGTTTCAGTGACAGACAGGGATGTGGAGTCATGGTGGTTTCCAGAGACACACAGGGCTGTGGGGTGATGGTGGGTTTCAGAGACACAGGGATGCGGGCCTATGGTGGGTTTCAGAGACACACAGGGTGTGGGGTGATGTTCGTTTTCAGAGACACACAGGGATGTGGGGTGATGGTGGGTTTCAGAGACACACAGGGATGTGTGGTGTAGGGTTTGAGAGACACACAGGGATTTGTGGTGATGGTGGATTTCAGAGACACACACGGATGTGGGGTGATGGGTTTCAGAGACACAGGGATGTGTTGTGATGGGCTTCAGAGACACACAGGGATGTCGGATGATGGTTCGTTTCAGAGACACACAGTGATGTGGGGTGATGGGTTTCATGGACACACAGGGATGTGGGGTGATGGTGGGTTTCAGAGACACACAGGGATGTGGGGTGATGGTGGGTTTCAGAGACACAGAGGGTGTGGGGTGATGGTGGGTTTCAGAGACACACAGGGATGTGGGGAGATGGTGGGTTTCAGAGACACGGGGACGTGGGGTGATGGTGGGTTTCAGAGACACACAGGGATGTGGGGTGATGGTGGGTTTCAGAGACACAGAGGGTGTGGGGTGATGGTGGGTTTCAGAGGCACACAGGGATGTGGAGTGATGGTGGGTTTCAGAGACCCACTGGGATGTGGGGTGATGCACAGTTTCACAGACACACAGGGATGTGGGATGATGGACAGTTTCCGAGACACACAGCGATGTGTGGTGATGGGTTTCAGAGACACACAGGGATGTAGGGTGATGGAGGGTTTCAGAGACACACAGGGATGTGGGTGATGGTGGGTTTCAGAGACATGGGGACGTGGGGTGATGGTGGCTTTCAGAGACACACAGGGATGTCGGGTGATGGGTTTCAGAGTCACACAGGGAAGTGGGCTGATGTTGGGTTTCAGAGACACACAGGGATGTGGGGTGATGGTGGGTTTCAGAGGCACACAGAGTAGTGGGGTGATGGGTTCGAGAGGCACACAGGGATGTGGCGTGATGGAGGGTTTCAGAGACACACAGGGATGTGGGGTGATGTTAGGTTTCAGAGACACAGAGGGATGTGGGGTGATGGTGGATTTCAGAGACACACACGGATGTGGGGTGATGGGTTTCAGAGACACAGGGATGTGTTGTGATGGGCTTCAGAGACACACAGGGATGTCGGATGATGGTTCGTTTCAGAGACACACAGTGATGTGGGGTGATTGGTTTCATGGACACACAGGGATGTGGGGTGATGTTGGGTTTCAGAGACACACAGGGATGTGGGGTGATGTTGGGTTTCAGAGACACAGAGGGTGTGGGGTGATGGTGGGTTTCAGAGACACACAGGGATCTGGGGAGATGGTGGGTTTCAGAGACACGGGGACGTGGGGTGATGGTGGGTTCCAGAGACACACAGGGATGTCGGGCGATGGTGGGTTTCAGGGACACACAGGGATGTGGGGTGATGGTGGGTTTCAGAGACACACAGGGATGTGGGCTGATGGTGAGTTTCAGAGACACAGGGATGTGGGGTTATGGACAGTTTCCGAGACACACAGGGATCTGGGGTTATGGACAGTTTCAGAGACACACAGGGGTGTGGGGTTATGGACAGTCTCAGAGACACACAGTGATGAGGGGTGATGGATTTGAGTCACACACAGGGATGTGGGGTGATGGAGGATTTCAGAGACACACAGGGATGTGGGGTGATGTTCGTTTTCAGAGACACACAGGGATGTGGGGTGATGGTGGGTTTCAGAGACACACAGGGATGTGTGGTGTAGGGTTTGAGAGACACACAAGGATGTGGGGTGATGGTGGGTTTCAGAGACTCACAGGGATGTGGGGTGATGGGTTTCAGAGACATACAGGGATGTGGGGTGATGGTTGGTTTCAGAGACACACACGGATGTGGGGTGATGGAGGGTTTTATAGACACACAGGGATGTCGGGTGATGGTGGGTTTCAGAGACACACACAGATGTGGGGTGATGGGTTTCAGAGACACATAGGGATCTAGGATTATGGACAGTTTCAGAGACACACAGGGATGTGGGGTTATAGACAGTTTCAGAGACACACAGGGATGTGTGGTGATGGGTTTCAGAGACACACAGGGATGTAGGGTGATGGAGGGTTTCAGAGACACACAGGGATGTGGGTGATGGTGGGTTTCAGTGACACACATGGATGTGGAGTAATGGACAGTTTCATTGACACACAGGGATGTGGGGTGGTGGACAGTTTCAGAGACACACAGGGATGTGTGATGTTGGACAGTTTCAGAGACACACAGGGATGTGGGGTGATGGTGGGTTTCAGAGAAACACAGGGATGTGGGGTGGTGGGTTTCCGAGACTTACAGGGATGTGGAGTACTGGAGGGTTTCAGAGTCACACAGGGATGTGGGGTGATGGATTTCAGAGACACACAGGGATGTGGGGTGATGGATTTCAGAGACACACAGGGATGTGGGGTGATGGAAAATTTCAGAGACAGACAGGTATGTGGGGTGATGGGTTTCAGTGACAGACAGGGATGTGGAGTCATGGTGGTTTCCAGAGACACACAGGGCTGTGGGGTGATGGTGGGTTTCAGAGACACAGGGATGCGGGCCTATGGTAGGTTTCAGAGATTCACAGGGTGTGGGGTGATGGTGGGTTTCAGAGACACACAGGGATGTGGGGAGATGGTGGGTTTCAGAGACATGGGGACGTGGGGTGATGGTGGCTTTCAGAGACACACAGGGATGTCGGGTGATGGTGGGTTTCAGAGACACACAGGGATGTGGGGTGATGGTGGGTTTCAGAGACATGGGAACGTGGGGTGATGGTGGCTTTCAGAGACACACAGGGATGTCGGGTGATGGTGAGATTCAGAGACACACAGGGATGAGGGGTGATGGATTTCAGGGACACACAGGGATGTGGGGTGATGGAGAATTTCAGAGACACACAGGTATGTGGGGTGATGGGTTTCAGAGACACACAGGGATGTGGAGTGATGGTGGGTTCCAGAGACACACAGGGCTGTGGGGTGATGGGTTTCAGAGTCACACAGGGATGTGGGTTGTTGTTGGGTTTCAGAGACACACAGGGTGTAGGGTGATGCTGGGTTTCAGAGACACACAGGGATGTGGGGTGATGGTGTGTTTCAGAGAAACACAGGGATGTCGAGTGATGGTGGGTTTCAGAGACACACAGGGATATGGGGTGATGGTGGGTTTCAGAGATACACAGTGATGTTGGGTGATGGGTTTCATGGAGACACAGGGATGTGGGGTGATGGTGGATTTTAGAGACACAGGGATGTGGGGTGATGGTTGGTTTCAGAGACACACAGGGATGTGGGGTGATGTTGAGTTTCAGAGACACACAGGGATGAAGCGTGGTGGGTTTCAGAGACACACAGGGATGTAGAGTGATGGAGGGTTTCAGAGACACACAGGGATGTGGGGTGGTGGGTTTCCGAGACTTACAGGGATGTGGAGTACTGGAGGGTTTCAGAGACACACAGGGATATGGGGTGATGGATTTCAGAGACACACAGGGATGTGGGGTGATGGATTTCAGAGACACACAGGGATGTGGGGTGATGGAAAATTTCAGAGACAGACAGGTATGTGGGGTGATGGGTTTCAGTGACAGACAGGGATGTGGAGTCATGGTGGTTTCCAGAGACACACAGGGCTGTGGGGTGATGGTGGGTTTCAGAGACACAGGGATGCGGGCCTATGGTGGGTTTCAGAGACACACAGGGTGTGGGGTGATGTTCGTTTTCAGAGACACACAGGGATGTGGGGTGATGGTGGGTTTCAGAGACACACAGGGATGTGTGGTGTAGGGTTTGAGAGACACACAGGGATTTGTGGTGATGGTGGATTTCAGAGACACACACGGATGTGGGGTGATGGGTTTCAGAGACACAGGGATGTGTTGTGATGGGCTTCAGAGACACACAGGGATGTCGGATGATGGTTCGTTTCAGAGACACACAGTGATGTGGGGTGATGGGTTTCATGGACACACAGGGATGTGGGGTGATGGTGGGTTTCAGAGACACACAGGGATGTGGGGTGATGGTGGGTTTCAGAGACACAGAGGGTGTGGGGTGATGGTGGGTTTCAGAGACACACAGGGATGTGGGGAGATGGTGGGTTTCAGAGACACGGGGACGTGGGGTGATGGTGGGTTTCAGAGACACACAGGGATGTGGGGTGATGGTGGGTTTCAGAGACACAGAGGGTGTGGGGTGATGGTGGGTTTCAGAGGCACACAGGGATGTGGAGTGATGGTGGGTTTCAGAGACCCACTGGGATGTGGGGTGATGCACAGTTTCACAGACACACAGGGATGTGGGATGATGGACAGTTTCCGAGACACACAGCGATGTGTGGTGATGGGTTTCAGAGACACACAGGGATGTAGGGTGATGGAGGGTTTCAGAGACACACAGGGATGTGGGTGATGGTGGGTTTCAGAGACATGGGGACGTGGGGTGATGGTGGCTTTCAGAGACACACAGGGATGTCGGGTGATGGGTTTCAGAGTCACACAGGGAAGTGGGCTGATGTTGGGTTTCAGAGACACACAGGGATGTGGGGTGATGGTGGGTTTCAGAGGCACACAGAGTAGTGGGGTGATGGGTTCGAGAGGCACACAGGGATGTGGCGTGATGGAGGGTTTCAGAGACACACAGGGATGTGGGGTGATGTTAGGTTTCAGAGACACAGAGGGATGTGGGGTGATGGTGGGTTTCAGAGACACAGGGATGCGGGCCTATGGTAGGTTTCAGAGATTCACAGGGTGTGGGGTGATGGTGGGTTTCAGAGACACACAGGGATGTGGGGAGATGGTGGGTTTCAGAGACATGGGGACGTGGGGTGATGGTGGCTTTCAGAGACACACAGGGATGTCGGGTGATGGTGGGTTTCAGAGACACACAGGGATGTGGGGTGATGGTGGGTTTCAGAGACATGGGAACGTGGGGTGATGGTGGCTTTCAGAGACACACAGGGATGTCGGGTGATGGTGAGATTCAGAGACACACAGGGATGAGGGGTGATGGATTTCAGGGACACACAGGGATGTGGGGTGATGGAGAATTTCAGAGACACACAGGTATGTGGGGTGATGGGTTTCAGAGACACACAGGGATGTGGAGTGATGGTGGGTTCCAGAGACACACAGGGCTGTGGGGTGATGGGTTTCAGAGTCACACAGGGATGTGGGTTGTTGTTGGGTTTCAGAGACACACAGGGTGTAGGGTGATGCTGGGTTTCAGAGACACACAGGGATGTGGGGTGATGGTGTGTTTCAGAGAAACACAGGGATGTCGAGTGATGGTGGGTTTCAGAGACACACAGGGATATGGGGTGATGGTGGGTTTCAGAGATACACAGTGATGTTGGGTGATGGGTTTCATGGAGACACAGGGATGTGGGGTGATGGTGGATTTTAGAGACACAGGGATGTGGGGTGATGGTTGGTTTCAGAGACACACAGGGATGTGGGGTGATGTTGAGTTTCAGAGACACACAGGGATGAAGCGTGGTGGGTTTCAGAGACACACAGGGATGTAGAGTGATGGAGGGTTTCAGAGACACACAGGGATGTGGGGTGGTGGGTTTCCGAGACTTACAGGGATGTGGAGTACTGGAGGGTTTCAGAGACACACAGGGATATGGGGTGATGGATTTCAGAGACACACAGGGATGTGGGGTGATGGATTTCAGAGACACACAGGGATGTGGGGTGATGGAAAATTTCAGAGACAGACAGGTATGTGGGGTGATGGGTTTCAGTGACAGACAGGGATGTGGAGTCATGGTGGTTTCCAGAGACACACAGGGCTGTGGGGTGATGGTGGGTTTCAGAGACACAGGGATGCGGGCCTATGGTGGGTTTCAGAGACACACAGGGTGTGGGGTGATGTTCGTTTTCAGAGACACACAGGGATGTGGGGTGATGGTGGGTTTCAGAGACACACAGGGATGTGTGGTGTAGGGTTTGAGAGACACACAGGGATTTGTGGTGATGGTGGATTTCAGAGACACACACGGATGTGGGGTGATGGGTTTCAGAGACACAGGGATGTGTTGTGATGGGCTTCAGAGACACACAGGGATGTCGGATGATGGTTCGTTTCAGAGACACACAGTGATGTGGGGTGATGGGTTTCATGGACACACAGGGATGTGGGGTGATGGTGGGTTTCAGAGACACACAGGGATGTGGGGTGATGGTGGGTTTCAGAGACACAGAGGGTGTGGGGTGATGGTGGGTTTCAGAGACACACAGGGATGTGGGGAGATGGTGGGTTTCAGAGACACGGGGACGTGGGGTGATGGTGGGTTTCAGAGACACACAGGGATGTGGGGTGATGGTGGGTTTCAGAGACACAGAGGGTGTGGGGTGATGGTGGGTTTCAGAGGCACACAGGGATGTGGAGTGATGGTGGGTTTCAGAGACCCACTGGGATGTGGGGTGATGCACAGTTTCACAGACACACAGGGATGTGGGATGATGGACAGTTTCCGAGACACACAGCGATGTGTGGTGATGGGTTTCAGAGACACACAGGGATGTAGGGTGATGGAGGGTTTCAGAGACACACAGGGATGTGGGTGATGGTGGGTTTCAGAGACATGGGGACGTGGGGTGATGGTGGCTTTCAGAGACACACAGGGATGTCGGGTGATGGGTTTCAGAGTCACACAGGGAAGTGGGCTGATGTTGGGTTTCAGAGACACACAGGGATGTGGGGTGATGGTGGGTTTCAGAGGCACACAGAGTAGTGGGGTGATGGGTTCGAGAGGCACACAGGGATGTGGCGTGATGGAGGGTTTCAGAGACACACAGGGATGTGGGGTGATGTTAGGTTTCAGAGACACAGAGGGATGTGGGGTGATGGTGGATTTCAGAGACACACACGGATGTGGGGTGATGGGCTTCAGAGACACACAGGGATGTCGGATGATGGTTCGTTTCAGAGACACACAGTGATGTGGGGTGATTGGTTTCATGGACACACAGGGATGTGGGGTGATGTTGGGTTTCAGAGACACACAGGGATGTGGGGTGATGGTGGGTTTCAGAGACACAGAGGGTGTGGGGTGATGGTGGGTTTCAGAGACACACAGGGATCTGGGGAGATGGTGGGTTTCAGAGACACGGGGACGTGGGGTGATGGTGGGTTCCAGAGACACACAGGGATGTCGGGCGATGGTGGGTTTCAGGGACACACAGGGATGTGGGGTGATGGTGGGTTTCAGAGACACACAGGGATGTGGGCTGATGGTGAGTTTCAGAGACACAGGGATGTGGGGTTATGGACAGTTTCCGAGACACACAGGGATCTGGGGTTATGGACAGTTTCAGAGACACACAGGGGTGTGGGGTTATGGACAGTTTCAGAGACACACAGTGATGAGGGGTGATGGATTTGAGTCACACACAGGGATGTGGGGTGATGGAGGATTTCAGAGACACACAGGGATGTGGGGTGATGTTCGTTTTCAGAGACACACAGGGATGTGGGGTGATGGTGGGTTTCAGAGACACACAGGGATGTGTGGTGTAGGGTTTGAGAGACACACAAGGATGTGGGGTGATGGTGGGTTTCAGAGACTCACAGGGATGTGGGGTGATGGGTTTCAGAGACATACAGGGATGTGGGGTGATGGTTGGTTTCAGAGACACACACGGATGTGGGGTGATGGAGGGTTTTATAGACACACAGGGATGTCGGGTGATGGTGGGTTTCAGAGACACACACAGATGTGGGGTGATGGGTTTCAGAGACACATAGGGATCTAGGATTATGGACAGTTTCAGAGACACACAGGGATGTGGGGTTATAGACAGTTTCAGAGACACACAGGGATGTGTGTTCATTGGTTTCAGAGACACACACGAATGTGGGGTGATGTGTTTCACAGACACACAGGGATGTGTGCTGATGGGTTTCAGAGACATGCATGGATGTGGGGTGATGGTGGATTTCAGAGACACACAGGGATGTGTGCTGATGGGTTTCAGAGACATGCATGGATGTGGGGTGATGGTGGGTTTCAGAGACACACAGGGATGTGGAGTGATGGTGGGATTCAGAGACCCACTGGGATGTGGGGTGATGCACAGTTTCACAGACACACAGGGATGTGGGATGATGGACAGTTTCCGAGACACACAGCGATGTGTGGTGATGGGTTTCAGAGACACACAGGGATGTAGGGTGATGGAGGGTTTCAGAGACACACAGGGATGTGGGTGATGGTGGGTTTCAGAGACACGGGGACGTGGGGTGATGGTGGGTTTCAGAGACACACAGGGATGTGGGGTGATGGTGGGTTTCAGAGACACAGAGGGTGTGGGGTGATGGTGGGTTTCAGAGGCACACAGGGATGTGGAGTGATGGTGGGTTTCAGAGACCCACTGGGATGTGGGGTGATGCACAGTTTCACAGACACACAGGGATGTGGGATGATGGACAGTTTCCGAGACACACAGCGATGTGTGGTGATGGGTTTCAGAGACACACAGGGATGTAGGGTGATGGAGGGTTTCAGAGACACACAGGGATGTGGGTGATGGTGGGTTTCAGAGACATGGGGACGTGGGGTGATGGTGGCTTTCAGAGACACACAGGGATGTCGGGTGATGGGTTTCAGAGTCACACAGGGAAGTGGGCTGATGTTGGGTTTCAGAGACACACAGGGATGTGGGGTGATGGTGGGTTTCAGAGGCACACAGAGTAGTGGGGTGATGGGTTCGAGAGGCACACAGGGATGTGGCGTGATGGAGGGTTTCAGAGACACACAGGGATGTGGGGTGATGTTAGGTTTCAGAGACACAGAGGGATGTGGGGTGATGGTGGATTTCAGAGACACACACGGATGTGGGGTGATGGGCTTCAGAGACACACAGGGATGTCGGATGATGGTTCGTTTCAGAGACACACAGTGATGTGGGGTGATTGGTTTCATGGACACACAGGGATGTGGGGTGATGTTGGGTTTCAGAGACACACAGGGATGTGGGGTGATGGTGGGTTTCAGAGACACAGAGGGTGTGGGGTGATGGTGGGTTTCAGAGACACACAGGGATCTGGGGAGATGGTGGGTTTCAGAGACACGGGGACGTGGGGTGATGGTGGGTTCCAGAGACACACAGGGATGTCGGGCGATGGTGGGTTTCAGGGACACACAGGGATGTGGGGTGATGGTGGGTTTCAGAGACACACAGGGATGTGGGCTGATGGTGAGTTTCAGAGACACAGGGATGTGGGGTTATGGACAGTTTCCGAGACACACAGGGATCTGGGGTTATGGACAGTTTCAGAGACACACAGGGGTGTGGGGTTATGGACAGTTTCAGAGACACACAGTGATGAGGGGTGATGGATTTGAGTCACACACAGGGATGTGGGGTGATGGAGGATTTCAGAGACACACAGGGATGTGGGGTGATGTTCGTTTTCAGAGACACACAGGGATGTGGGGTGATGGTGGGTTTCAGAGACACACAGGGATGTGTGGTGTAGGGTTTGAGAGACACACAAGGATGTGGGGTGATGGTGGGTTTCAGAGACTCACAGGGATGTGGGGTGATGGGTTTCAGAGACATACAGGGATGTGGGGTGATGGTTGGTTTCAGAGACACACACGGATGTGGGGTGATGGAGGGTTTTATAGACACACAGGGATGTCGGGTGATGGTGGGTTTCAGAGACACACACAGATGTGGGGTGATGGGTTTCAGAGACACATAGGGATCTAGGATTATGGACAGTTTCAGAGACACACAGGGATGTGGGGTTATAGACAGTTTCAGAGACACACAGGGATGTGTGTTCATTGGTTTCAGAGACACACACGAATGTGGGGTGATGTGTTTCACAGACACACAGGGATGTGTGCTGATGGGTTTCAGAGACATGCATGGATGTGGGGTGATGGTGGATTTCAGAGACACACAGGGATGTGTGCTGATGGGTTTCAGAGACATGCATGGATGTGGGGTGATGGTGGGTTTCAGAGACACACAGGGATGTGGAGTGATGGTGGGATTCAGAGACCCACTGGGATGTGGGGTGATGCACAGTTTCACAGACACACAGGGATGTGGGATGATGGACAGTTTCCGAGACACACAGCGATGTGTGGTGATGGGTTTCAGAGACACACAGGGATGTAGGGTGATGGAGGGTTTCAGAGACACACAGGGATGTGGGTGATGGTGGGTTTCAGAGACACGGGGACGTGGGGTGATGGTGGGTTTCAGAGACACACAGGGATGTGGGGTGATGGTGGGTTTCAGAGACACAGAGGGTGTGGGGTGATGGTGGGTTTCAGAGGCACACAGGGATGTGGAGTGATGGTGGGTTTCAGAGACCCACTGGGATGTGGGGTGATGCACAGTTTCACAGACACACAGGGATGTGGGATGATGGACAGTTTCCGAGACACACAGCGATGTGTGGTGATGGGTTTCAGAGACACACAGGGATGTAGGGTGATGGAGGGTTTCAGAGACACACAGGGATGTGGGTGATGGTGGGTTTCAGAGACATGGGGACGTGGGGTGATGGTGGCTTTCAGAGACACACAGGGATGTCGGGTGATGGGTTTCAGAGTCACACAGGGAAGTGGGCTGATGTTGGGTTTCAGAGACACACAGGGATGTGGGGTGATGGTGGGTTTCAGAGGCACACAGAGTAGTGGGGTGATGGGTTCGAGAGGCACACAGGGATGTGGCGTGATGGAGGGTTTCAGAGACACACAGGGATGTGGGGTGATGTTAGGTTTCAGAGACACAGAGGGATGTGGGGTGATGGTGGATTTCAGAGACACACACGGATGTGGGGTGATGGGCTTCAGAGACACACAGGGATGTCGGATGATGGTTCGTTTCAGAGACACACAGTGATGTGGGGTGATTGGTTTCATGGACACACAGGGATGTGGGGTGATGTTGGGTTTCAGAGACACACAGGGATGTGGGGTGATGGTGGGTTTCAGAGACACAGAGGGTGTGGGGTGATGGTGGGTTTCAGAGACACACAGGGATCTGGGGAGATGGTGGGTTTCAGAGACACGGGGACGTGGGGTGATGGTGGGTTCCAGAGACACACAGGGATGTCGGGCGATGGTGGGTTTCAGGGACACACAGGGATGTGGGGTGATGGTGGGTTTCAGAGACACACAGGGATGTGGGCTGATGGTGAGTTTCAGAGACACAGGGATGTGGGGTTATGGACAGTTTCCGAGACACACAGGGATCTGGGGTTATGGACAGTTTCAGAGACACACAGGGGTGTGGGGTTATGGACAGTTTCAGAGACACACAGTGATGAGGGGTGATGGATTTGAGTCACACACAGGGATGTGGGGTGATGGAGGATTTCAGAGACACACAGGGATGTGGGGTGATGTTCGTTTTCAGAGACACACAGGGATGTGGGGTGATGGTGGGTTTCAGAGACACACAGGGATGTGTGGTGTAGGGTTTGAGAGACACACAAGGATGTGGGGTGATGGTGGGTTTCAGAGACTCACAGGGATGTGGGGTGATGGGTTTCAGAGACATACAGGGATGTGAGGTGATGGTTGGTTTCAGAGACACACACGGATGTGGGGTGATGGAGGGTTTTATAGACACACAGGGATGTCGGGTGATGGTGGGTTTCAGAGACACACACAGATGTGGGGTGATGGGTTTCAGAGACACATAGGGATCTAGGATTATGGACAGTTTCAGAGACACACAGGGATGTGGGGTTATAGACAGTTTCAGAGACACACAGGGATGTGTGTTCATTGGTTTCAGAGACACACACGAATGTGGGGTGATGTGTTTCACAGACACACAGGGATGTGTGCTGATGGGTTTCAGAGACATGCATGGATGTGGGGTGATTGTGGATTTCAGAGACACACAGGGATGTGTGCTGATGGGTTTCAGAGACATGCATGGATGTGGGGTGATGGTGGGTTTCAGAGACACACAGGGATGTGGAGTGATGGTGGGATTCAGAGACCCACTGGGATGTGGGGTGATGGACAGTTTCACAGACACACAGGGATGTGGGATGATGGACAGTTTCAGAGACACACAGGGATGTGTGGTGATGGGTTTCAGAGACTCACAGGGATGTGGGTGATGGTGGGTTTCAGTGACACACATGGATGTGGAGTAATGGACAGTTTCATTGACACACAGGGATGTGGGGTGGTGGACAGTTTCAGAGACACACAGGGATGTGTGATGTTGGACAGTTTCAGAGACACACAGGGATGTGGGGTGATGGTGGGTTTCAGAGAAACACAGGGATGTGGGGTGGTGGGTTTCCGAGACATACAGGGATGTGGGGTACTTGAGGGTTTCAGAGACACACAGGGATGTGGGGTTATGGACAGTTTCAGAGACACGCAGTGATGAAGGGTGATGGGTTTGAGTCACACACAGGACTGTGGGGTGATGGAGGATTTCAGAGACACACAGGGATGTGGGGTGATGTTCGTTTTCAGAGACACACAGGGATGTGGGGTGATGGTGGGTTTCAGAGACACACAGGGATGTGTGGTGTAGGGTTTGAGAGACACACAGGGATTTGTGGTGATGGTGGATTTCAGAGACACACACGGATGTGGGGTGATGGGTTTCAGAGACACAGGGATGTGTTGTGATGGGCTTCAGAGACACACAGGGATGTCGGATGATGGTTCGTTTCAGAGACACACAGTGATGTGGGGTGATGGGTTTCATGGACACACAGGGATGTGGGGTGATGGTGGGTTTCAGAGACACACAGGGATGTGGGGTGATGGTGGGTTTCAGAGACACAGAGGGTGTGGGGTGATGGTGGGTTTCAGAGACACACAGGGATGTGGGGAGATGGTGGGTTTCAGAGACACGGGGACGTGGGGTGATGGTGGGTTTCAGAGACACACAGGGATGTGGAGTGATGGGTTTCAGAGACATGCCTGGATGTGGGGTGATGGTGGGTCTCAGAGACACACAGGGATGTGGAGTGATGGTGGGTTTCAGAGACCCACTGGGATGTGGGGTGATGCACAGTTTCACAGACACACAGAGATGTGGGATGATGGACAGTTTCCGAGACACACAGGGATGTGTGGTGATGGGTTTCAGAGACACACAGGGATGTAGGGTGATGGAGGGTTTCAGAGACACACAGGGATGTGGGTGATGGTGGGTTTCAGAGACATGGGGACGTGGGGTGATGGTGGCTTTCAGAGACACACAGGGATGTCGGGTGATGGGTTTCAGAGTCACACAGGGATGTGGGCTGATGTTGGGTTTCAGAGACACACAGGGATGTGGGGTGATGGTGGGTTTCAGAGGCACACAGAGTAGTGGGGTGATGGGTTCGAGAGGCACACAGGGATGTGGCGTGATGGAGGGTTTCAGAGACACACAGGGATGTGGGGTGATTTTCGGTTTCAGAGACACACGGGGATTTGTGGTGATGGTGGATTTCAGAGACACACACGGATGTGGGGTGATGGTGGGTTTCAGAGACACACAGTGATGTGGGGTGATGGTGGGTTTCAGAGACACACAGGGATGTGTGGTGATGGTGGGTTTCAGAGACACACAGGGATCTGGGGAGATGGTGGGTTTCAGAGACACGGGGACGTGGGGTGATGGTGGGTTCCAGAGACACACAGGGATGTCGGGCAATGGTGGGTTTCAGGGACACACAGGGATGTGGGGTGATGGTGGGTTTCAGAGACACACAGGGATGTGGGGTGATGGTGGGTTTCAGAGACACAGAGGGTGTGGGGTGATGGTGGGTTTCAGAGGCACACAGGGATGTGGAGTGATGGTGGGTTTCAGAGACCCACTGGGATGTGGGGTGATGCACAGTTTCACAGACACACAGGGATGTGGGATGATGGACAGTTTCCGAGACACACAGCGATGTGTGGTGATGGGTTTCAGAGACACACAGGGATGTAGGGTGATGGAGGGTTTCAGAGACACACAGGGATGTGGGTGATGGTGGGTTTCAGAGACATGGGGACGTGGGGTGATGGTGGCTTTCAGAGACACACAGGGATGTCGGGTGATGGGTTTCAGAGTCACACAGGGAAGTGGGCTGATGTTGGGTTTCAGAGACACACAGGGATGTGGGGTGATGGTGGGTTTCAGAGGCACACAGAGTAGTGGGGTGATGGGTTCGAGAGGCACACAGGGATGTGGCGTGATGGAGGGTTTCAGAGACACACAGGGATGTGGGGTGATGTTAGGTTTCAGAGACACAGAGGGATGTGGGGTGATGGTGGATTTCAGAGACACACACGGATGTGGGGTGATGGGTTTCAGAGACACAGGGATGTGTTGTGATGGGCTTCAGAGACACACAGGGATGTCGGATGATGGTTCGTTTCAGAGACACACAGTGATGTGGGGTGATTGGTTTCATGGACACACAGGGATGTGGGGTGATGTTGGGTTTCAGAGACACACAGGGATGTGGGGTGATGGTGGGTTTCAGAGACACAGAGGGTGTGGGGTGATGGTGGGTTTCAGAGACACACAGGGATCTGGGGAGATGGTGGGTTTCAGAGACACGGGGACGTGAGGTGATGGTGGGTTCCAGAGACACACAGGGATGTCGGGCGATGGTGGGTTTCAGGGACACACAGGGATGTGGGGTGATGGTGGGTTTCAGAGACACACAGGGATGTGGGCTGATGGTGAGTTTCAGAGACACAGGGATGTGGGGTTATGGACAGTTTCCGAGACACACAGGGATCTGGGGTTATGGACAGTTTCAGAGACACACAGGGGTGTGGGGTTATGGACAGTTTCAGAGACACACAGTGATGAGGGGTGATGGATTTGAGTCACACACAGGGATGTGGGGTGATGGAGGATTTCAGAGACACACAGGGATGTGGGGTGATGTTCGTTTTCAGAGACACACAGGGATGTGGGGTGATGGTGGGTTTCAGAGACACACAGGGATGTGTGGTGTAGGGTTTGAGAGACACACAAGGATGTGGGGTGATGGTGGGTTTCAGAGACTCACAGGGATGTGGGGTGATGGGTTTCAGAGACATACAGGGATGTGGGGTGATGGTTGGTTTCAGAGACACACACGGATGTGGGGTGATGGAGGGTTTTATAGACACACAGGGATGTCGGGTGATGGTGGGTTTCAGAGACACACACAGATGTGGGGTGATGGGTTTCAGAGACACATAGGGATCTAGGATTATGGACAGTTTCAGAGACACACAGGGATGTGGGGTTATAGACAGTTTCAGAGACACACAGGGATGTGTGTTCATTGGTTTCAGAGACACACACGAATGTGGGGTGATGTGTTTCACAGACACACAGGGATGTGTGCTGATGGGTTTCAGAGACATGCATGGATGTGGGGTGATTGTGGATTTCAGAGACACACAGGGATGTGTGCTGATGGGTTTCAGAGACATGCATGGATGTGGGGTGATGGTGGGTTTCAGAGACACACAGGGATGTGGAGTGATGGTGGGATTCAGAGACCCACTGGGATGTGGGGTGATGGACAGTTTCACAGACACACAGGGATGTGGGATGATGGACAGTTTCAGAGACACACAGGGATGTGTGGTGATGGGTTTCAGAGACTCACAGGGATGTGGGTGATGGTGGGTTTCAGTGACACACATGGATGTGGAGTAATGGACAGTTTCATTGACACACAGGGATGTGGGGTGGTGGACAGTTTCAGAGACACACAGGGATGTGTGATGTTGGACAGTTTCAGAGACACACAGGGATGTGGGGTGATGGTGGGTTTCAGAGAAACACAGGGATGTGGGGTGGTGGGTTTCCGAGACATACAGGGATGTGGGGTACTTGAGGGTTTCAGAGACACACAGGGATGTGGGGTTATGGACAGTTTCAGAGACACGCAGTGATGAAGGGTGATGGGTTTGAGTCACACACAGGACTGTGGGGTGATGGAGGATTTCAGAGACACACAGGGATGTGGGGTGATGTTCGTTTTCAGAGACACACAGGGATGTGGGGTGATGGTGGGTTTCAGAGACACACAGGGATGTGTGGTGTAGGGTTTGAGAGACACACAGGGATTTGTGGTGATGGTGGATTTCAGAGACACACACGGATGTGGGGTGATGGGTTTCAGAGACACAGGGATGTGTTGTGATGGGCTTCAGAGACACACAGGGATGTCGGATGATGGTTCGTTTCAGAGACACACAGTGATGTGGGGTGATGGGTTTCATGGACACACAGGGATGTGGGGTGATGGTGGGTTTCAGAGACACACAGGGATGTGGGGTGATGGTGGGTTTCAGAGACACAGAGGGTGTGGGGTGATGGTGGGTTTCAGAGACACACAGGGATGTGGGGAGATGGTGGGTTTCAGAGACACGGGGACGTGGGGTGATGGTGGGTTTCAGAGACACACAGGGATGTGGAGTGATGGGTTTCAGAGACATGCCTGGATGTGGGGTGATGGTGGGTCTCAGAGACACACAGGGATGTGGAGTGATGGTGGGTTTCAGAGACCCACTGGGATGTGGGGTGATGCACAGTTTCACAGACACACAGAGATGTGGGATGATGGACAGTTTCCGAGACACACAGGGATGTGTGGTGATGGGTTTCAGAGACACACAGGGATGTAGGGTGATGGAGGGTTTCAGAGACACACAGGGATGTGGGTGATGGTGGGTTTCAGAGACATGGGGACGTGGGGTGATGGTGGCTTTCAGAGACACACAGGGATGTCGGGTGATGGGTTTCAGAGTCACACAGGGATGTGGGCTGATGTTGGGTTTCAGAGACACACAGGGATGTGGGGTGATGGTGGGTTTCAGAGGCACACAGAGTAGTGGGGTGATGGGTTCGAGAGGCACACAGGGATGTGGCGTGATGGAGGGTTTCAGAGACACACAGGGATGTGGGGTGATTTTCGGTTTCAGAGACACACGGGGATTTGTGGTGATGGTGGATTTCAGAGACACACACGGATGTGGGGTGATGGTGGGTTTCAGAGACACACAGTGATGTGGGGTGATGGTGGGTTTCAGAGACACACAGGGATGTGTGGTGATGGTGGGTTTCAGAGACACACAGGGATCTGGGGAGATGGTGGGTTTCAGAGACACGGGGACGTGGGGTGATGGTGGGTTCCAGAGACACACAGGGATGTCGGGCAATGGTGGGTTTCAGGGACACACAGGGATGTGGGGTGATGGTGGGTTTCAGAGACACACAGGGATGTGGGGTGATGGTGGGTTTCAGAGACACAGAGGGTGTGGGGTGATGGTGGGTTTCAGAGGCACACAGGGATGTGGAGTGATGGTGGGTTTCAGAGACCCACTGGGATGTGGGGTGATGCACAGTTTCACAGACACACAGGGATGTGGGATGATGGACAGTTTCCGAGACACACAGCGATGTGTGGTGATGGGTTTCAGAGACACACAGGGATGTAGGGTGATGGAGGGTTTCAGAGACACACAGGGATGTGGGTGATGGTGGGTTTCAGAGACATGGGGACGTGGGGTGATGGTGGCTTTCAGAGACACACAGGGATGTCGGGTGATGGGTTTCAGAGTCACACAGGGAAGTGGGCTGATGTTGGGTTTCAGAGACACACAGGGATGTGGGGTGATGGTGGGTTTCAGAGGCACACAGAGTAGTGGGGTGATGGGTTCGAGAGGCACACAGGGATGTGGCGTGATGGAGGGTTTCAGAGACACACAGGGATGTGGGGTGATGTTAGGTTTCAGAGACACAGAGGGATGTGGGGTGATGGTGGATTTCAGAGACACACACGGATGTGGGGTGATGGGTTTCAGAGACACAGGGATGTGTTGTGATGGGCTTCAGAGACACACAGGGATGTCGGATGATGGTTCGTTTCAGAGACACACAGTGATGTGGGGTGATTGGTTTCATGGACACACAGGGATGTGGGGTGATGTTGGGTTTCAGAGACACACAGGGATGTGGGGTGATGGTGGGTTTCAGAGACACAGAGGGTGTGGGGTGATGGTGGGTTTCAGAGACACACAGGGATCTGGGGAGATGGTGGGTTTCAGAGACACGGGGACGTGAGGTGATGGTGGGTTCCAGAGACACACAGGGATGTCGGGCGATGGTGGGTTTCAGGGACACACAGGGATGTGGGGTGATGGTGGGTTTCAGAGACACACAGGGATGTGGGCTGATGGTGAGTTTCAGAGACACAGGGATGTGGGGTTATGGACAGTTTCCGAGACACACAGGGATCTGGGGTTATGGACAGTTTCAGAGACACACAGGGGTGTGGGGTTATGGACAGTTTCAGAGACACACAGTGATGAGGGGTGATGGATTTGAGTCACACACAGGGATGTGGGGTGATGGAGGATTTCAGAGACACACAGGGATGTGGGGTGATGTTCGTTTTCAGAGACACACAGGGATGTGGGGTGATGGTGGGTTTCAGAGACACACAGGGATGTGTGGTGTAGGGTTTGAGAGACACACAAGGATGTGGGGTGATGGTGGGTTTCAGAGACTCACAGGGATGTGGGGTGATGGGTTTCAGAGACATACAGGGATGTGGGGTGATGGTTGGTTTCAGAGACACACACGGATGTGGGGTGATGGAGGGTTTTATAGACACACAGGGATGTCGGGTGATGGTGGGTTTCAGAGACACACACAGATGTGGGGTGATGGGTTTCAGAGACACATAGGGATCTAGGATTATGGACAGTTTCAGAGACACACAGGGATGTGGGGTTATAGACAGTTTCAGAGACACACAGGGATGTGTGTTCATTGGTTTCAGAGACACACACGAATGTGGGGTGATGTGTTTCACAGACACACAGGGATGTGTGCTGATGGGTTTCAGAGACATGCATGGATGTGGGGTGATTGTGGATTTCAGAGACACACAGGGATGTGTGCTGATGGGTTTCAGAGACATGCATGGATGTGGGGTGATGGTGGGTTTCAGAGACACACAGGGATGTGGAGTGATGGTGGGATTCAGAGACCCACTGGGATGTGGGGTGATGGACAGTTTCACAGACACACAGGGATGTGGGATGATGGACAGTTTCAGAGACACACAGGGATGTGTGGTGATGGGTTTCAGAGACTCACAGGGATGTGGGTGATGGTGGGTTTCAGTGACACACATGGATGTGGAGTAATGGACAGTTTCATTGACACACAGGGATGTGGGGTGGTGGACAGTTTCAGAGACACACAGGGATGTGTGATGTTGGACAGTTTCAGAGACACACAGGGATGTGGGGTGATGGTGGGTTTCAGAGAAACACAGGGATGTGGGGTGGTGGGTTTCCGAGACATACAGGGATGTGGGGTACTTGAGGGTTTCAGAGACACACAGGGATGTGGGGTTATGGACAGTTTCAGAGACACGCAGTGATGAAGGGTGATGGGTTTGAGTCACACACAGGACTGTGGGGTGATGGAGGATTTCAGAGACACACAGGGATGTGGGGTGATGTTCGTTTTCAGAGACACACAGGGATGTGGGGTGATGGTGGGTTTCAGAGACACACAGGGATGTGTGGTGTAGGGTTTGAGAGACACACAGGGATTTGTGGTGATGGTGGATTTCAGAGACACACACGGATGTGGGGTGATGGGTTTCAGAGACACAGGGATGTGTTGTGATGGGCTTCAGAGACACACAGGGATGTCGGATGATGGTTCGTTTCAGAGACACACAGTGATGTGGGGTGATGGGTTTCATGGACACACAGGGATGTGGGGTGATGGTGGGTTTCAGAGACACACAGGGATGTGGGGTGATGGTGGGTTTCAGAGACACAGAGGGTGTGGGGTGATGGTGGGTTTCAGAGACACACAGGGATGTGGGGAGATGGTGGGTTTCAGAGACACGGGGACGTGGGGTGATGGTGGGTTTCAGAGACACACAGGGATGTGGAGTGATGGGTTTCAGAGACATGCCTGGATGTGGGGTGATGGTGGGTCTCAGAGACACACAGGGATGTGGAGTGATGGTGGGTTTCAGAGACCCACTGGGATGTGGGGTGATGCACAGTTTCACAGACACACAGAGATGTGGGATGATGGACAGTTTCCGAGACACACAGGGATGTGTGGTGATGGGTTTCAGAGACACACAGGGATGTAGGGTGATGGAGGGTTTCAGAGACACACAGGGATGTGGGTGATGGTGGGTTTCAGAGACATGGGGACGTGGGGTGATGGTGGCTTTCAGAGACACACAGGGATGTCGGGTGATGGGTTTCAGAGTCACACAGGGATGTGGGCTGATGTTGGGTTTCAGAGACACACAGGGATGTGGGGTGATGGTGGGTTTCAGAGGCACACAGAGTAGTGGGGTGATGGGTTCGAGAGGCACACAGGGATGTGGCGTGATGGAGGGTTTCAGAGACACACAGGGATGTGGGGTGATTTTCGGTTTCAGAGACACACGGGGATTTGTGGTGATGGTGGATTTCAGAGACACACACGGATGTGGGGTGATGGGTTTCAGAGACACAGGGATGTGTTGTGATGGGCTTCAGAGACACACAGGGATGTCGGATGATGGTTCGTTTCAGAGACACACAGTGATGTGGGGTGATGGGTTTCATGGACACACAGGGATGTGGGGTGATGTTGGGTTTCAGAGACACACAGGGATGTGGGGTGATGGTGGGTTTCAGAGACACAGAGGGTGTGGGGTGATGGTGGGTTTCAGAGACACACAGGGATCTGGGGAGATGGTGGGTTTCAGAGACACGGGGACGTGGGGTGATGGTGGGTTCCAGAGACACACAGGGATGTCGGGCAATGGTGGGTTTCAGGGACACACAGGGATGTGGGGTGATGGTGGGTTTCAGAGACACACAGGGATGTGGGCTGATGGTGAGTTTCAGAGACACAGGGATGTGGGGTTATGGACAGTTTCCGAGACACACAGGGAACTGGGGTTATGGACAGTTTCAGAGACACACAGGGGTGTGGGGTTATGGACAGTTTCAGAGACACACAGTGATGAGGGGTGATGGATTTGAGTCACACACAGGGATGTGGGGTGATGGAGGATTTCAGAGACACACAGGGATGTGGGGTGATGTTCGTTTTCAGAGACACACAGGGATGTGGGGTGATGGTGGGTTTCAGAGACACACAGGGATGTGTGGTGTAGGGTTTGAGAGACACACAAGGATGTGGGGTGATGGTGGGTTTCAGAGACTCACAGGGATGTGGGGTGATGGGTTTCAGAGACATACAGGGATGTGGGGTGATGGTTGGTTTCAGAGACACACACGGATGTGGGGTGATGGAGGGTTTTATAGACACACAGGGATGTCGGGTGATGGTGGGTTTCAGAGACACACACAGATGTGGGGTGATGGGTTTCAGAGACACATAGGGATCTAGGATTATGGACAGTTTCAGAGACACACAGGGATGTGGGGTTATAGACAGTTTCAGAGACACACAGGGATGTGTGTTCATTGGTTTCAGAGACACACACGAATGTGGGGTGATGTGTTTCACAGACACACAGGGATGTGTGCTGATGGGTTTCAGAGACATGCATGGATGTGGGGTGATGGTGGATTTCAGAGACACACAGGGATGTGTGCTGATGGGTTTCAGAGACATGCATGGATGTGGGGTGATGGTGGGTTTCAGAGACACACAGGGATGTGGAGTGATGGTGGGATTCAGAGACCCACTGGGATGTGGGGTGATGGACAGTTTCACAGACACACAGGGATGTGGGATGATGGACAGTTTCAGAGACACACAGGGATGTGTGGTGATGGGTTTCAGAGACACACAGGGATGTGGGTGATGGTGGGTTTCAGTGACACACATGGATGTGGAGTAATGGACAGTTTCATTGACACACAGGGATGTGGGGTGGTGGACAGTTTCAGAGACACACAGGGATGTGTGATGTTGGACAGTTTCAGAGACACACAGGGATGTGGGGTGATGGTGGGTTTCAGAGAAACACAGGGATGTGGGGTGGTGGGTTTCCGAGACATACAGGGATGTGGGGTACTTGAGGGTTTCAGAGACACACAGGGATGTGGGGTTATGGACAGTTTCAGAGACACGCAGTGATGAAGGGTGATGGGTTTGAGTCACACACAGGACTGTGGGGTGATGGAGGATTTCAGAGACACACAGGGATGTGGGGTGATGTTCGTTTTCAGAGACACACAGGGATGTGGGGTGATGGTGGGTTTCAGAGACACACAGGGATGTGTGGTGTAGGGTTTGAGAGACACACAGGGATTTGTGGTGATGGTGGATTTCAGAGACACACACGGATGTGGGGTGATGGGTTTCAGAGACACAGGGATGTGTTGTGATGGGCTTCAGAGACACACAGGGATGTCGGATGATGGTTCGTTTCAGAGACACACAGTGATGTGGGGTGATGGGTTTCATGGACACACAGGGATGTGGGGTGATGGTGGGTTTCAGAGACACACAGGGATGTGGGGTGATGGTGGGTTTCAGAGACACAGAGGGTGTGGGGTGATGGTGGGTTTCAGAGACACACAGGGATGTGGGGAGATGGTGGGTTTCAGAGACACGGGGACGTGGGGTGATGGTGGGTTTCAGAGACACACAGGGATGTGGAGTGATGGGTTTCAGAGACATGCCTGGATGTGGGGTGATGGTGGGTTTCAGAGACACACAGGGATGTGGAGTGATGGTGGGTTTCAGAGACCCACTGGGATGTGGGGTGATGCACAGTTTCACAGACACACAGAGATGTGGGATGATGGACAGTTTCCGAGACACACAGGGATGTGTGGTGATGGGTTTCAGAGACACACAGGGATGTAGGGTGATGGAGGGTTTCAGAGACACACAGGGATGTGGGTGATGGTGGGTTTCAGAGACATGGGGACGTGGGGTGATGGTGGCTTTCAGAGACACACAGGGATGTCGGGTGATGGGTTTCAGAGTCACACAGGGATGTGGGCTGATGTTGGGTTTCAGAGACACACAGGGATGTGGGGTGATGGTGGGTTTCAGAGGCACACAGAGTAGTGGGGTGATGGGTTCGAGAGGCACACAGGGATGTGGCGTGATGGAGGGTTTCAGAGACACACAGGGATGTGGGGTGATGTTAGGTTTCAGAGACACACGGGGATTTGTGGTGATGGTGGATTTCAGAGACACACAGGGATGTGGAGTGATGGTGGGTTCCAGAGACACACAGGGCTGTGGGGTGATGAGTTTCAGAGTCACACAGGGATGTGGGCTGATGTTGGGTTTCAGAGACACACAGGGATGTGGGATGATGGTGGGTTTCAGAGACACACAGGGTGTAGGGTGATGCTGGGTTTCAGAGACACACAGGGATGTGGGGTGATGGTGGGTTTCAGAGACACACAGGGATATGGGGTGATGGTGGGTTTCAGAGATCCACAGGGCTGTGTTGTGATGGGTTTCAGAGACACAGGGATATGGGGTGATGGTGGGTTTCAGAGATACACAGTGATGTTGGGTGATGGGTTTCATGGAGACACAGGGATGTGGGGTGATGGTGGATTTCAGAGACACAGGGATGTGGGGTGATGGTTGGTTTCAGAGACACACAGGGATGTGGGGTGATGTTGAGTTTCAGAGACACACAGGGATGAAGCGTGGTGGGTTTCAGAGACACACAGGGATGTGGGTGATGGTTTGTTTCAGTGACACACATGGATGTGGAGTAACGGACAGTTTCATTGACACACAGGGATGTGGGGTGGTGGACCCTTTCAGAGACACACAGGGATGTGTGATGTTGGACAGTTTCAGAGACACACAAGGGTGTCGGGTGATGGTGGGTTTCAGAGAAACACAGGGATGTGGGGTGGTGGGTTTCCGAGACTTACAGGGATGTGGAGTACTGGAGGGTTTCAGAGACACACGGGGATGTGGGGTGATGGATTTCAGAGACACACAGGGATGTGGGGTGATGGATTTCAGAGAAACACAGCGATGTGGGGGGATGGAAAATTTCAGAGACAGACAGGTATGTGGGGTAATGGGTTTCAGTGACAGACAGGGATGTGGAGTGATGGTGGGTTTCAGAGACACAGGGATGCGGGCCTATGGTGGGTTTCAGAGACACACAGGGTATGGGGTGATGGTGGGTGTCAGAGACACACAGGGATGTGGGGAGATGGTGGGTTTCAGAGACATGGGGACGTGGGGTGATGGTGGCTTTCAGAGACACACAGGGATGTCGGGTGATGGTGGGTTTCAGAGACACACAGGGATGTGGGGTGATGGTGGGTTTCAGAGACATGGGAACGTGGGGTGATGGTGGCTTTCAGAGACACACAGGGATGTCAGGTGATGGTGGGTTTCAGAGACACACAGCGATCTCGGGTTATGGACAGTTTCAGAGACACACAGGGATGTGGCGTTATGGACAGTTTCAGAGACACACAGGGATGTGGGGTTATGGACACTTTCAGAGACACGCAGTGATGAAGGGTGATGGGTTTGAGTCACACACAGGGATGTGGGGTGATGGAGGATTTGAGAGACACACAGGGATGTGGGGTGATGTTCGTTTTCAGAGACACACAGGGATGTGGGGTTATGGTGGGTTTCAGAGACACACAGGGATGTGTGGTGTAGGGTTTGAGAGACACACAGGGATTTGTGGTGATGGTGGATTTCAGAGACACACACGGATGTGGGGTGATGGGTTTCAGAGACACAGGGATGTGTTGTGATGGGCTTCAGAGACACACAGGGATGTCGGATGATGGTTCGTTTCAGAGACACACAGTGATGTGGGGTGATGGGTTTCATGGACACACAGGGATGTGGGGTGATGGTGGGTTTCAGAGACACACAGGGATGTGGGGTGATGGTGGGTTTCAGAGACACAGAGGGTGTGGGGTGATGGTGGGTTTCAGAGACACACAGGGATGTGGGGAGATGGTGGGTTTCAGAGACACGGGGACGTGGGGTGATGGTGGGTTTCAGAGACACACAGGGATGTGGAATGATGGGTTTCAGAGACATGCATGAATGTGGGGTGATGGTGGGTTTCAGAGGCACACAGGGATGTGGAGTGATGGTGGGTTTCAGAGACCCACTGGGATGTGGGGTGATGCACAGTTTCACAGACACACAGGGATGTGGGATGATGGACAGTTTCCGAGACACACAGGGATGTGTGGTGATGTGTTTCAGAGACACACAGGGATGTGGGTGATGGAGGGTTTCAGAGACATGGGGACGTGGGGTGATGGTGGTTTTCAGAGACACACAGGGATGTCGGGTGATGGTGGGTTTCAGAGACACACAGGGATGTGGGGTGATGGTGGGTTTCAGAGAAACACAGGGATGTGGGGTGGTGGGTTTCCGAGACATACAAGGATGTGGAGTACTTGAGGGTTTCAGAGACACACAGGGATGTGGGGTGTTGGAAGGTTTCAGAGACACACAGGGATGTGGGGTGATGGTGAGATTCAGAGACACACAGGGATGAGGGGTGATGGATTTCAGAGACACACAGGGGTGTGGGGTGATGGAGAATTTCAGAGACACACAGGTATGTGGGGTGATGGGTTTCAGAGACACACAGGGATGTGGAGTGATGGTGGGTTCCAAAGACACACAGGGCTGTGGGGTGATGGGTTTCAGAGTCACACAGGGATGTGGGCTGTTGTTGGGTTTCAGAGACTCACAGGGTGTAGGGTGATGCTGGGTTTCAGAGACACACAGGGATGTGGGGTGATGGTGGGTTTCAGAGAAACACAGGGATGTCGAGTGATGGTGGGTTTCAGAGACACACAGGGATATGGGGTGATGGTGGGTTTCAGAGATCCACAGGGCTGTGTTGTGATGGGTTTCAGAGACACAGGGATATGGGGTGATGGTGGGTTTCAGAGATACACAGTGATGTTGGGTGATGGGTTTCATGGAGACACAGGGATGTGGGGTGATGGTGGATTTCAGAGACACAGGGATGTGGGGTGATGGTTGGTTTCAGAGACACACAGGGATGTGGGGTGATGTTGAGTTTCAGAGACACACAAGGATGAAGCGTGGTGGGTTTCAGAGACACACAGAGATGTAGAGTGATGGAGTGTTTCAGAGACACACGGGGATGTGGGGTGATGGATTTCAGAGACACACAGGGATGTGGGGTGATGGATTTCAGAGACACACAGGGATGTGGGGTGATGGAAAATTTCAGAGACAGACAGGTATGTGGGGTGATGGGTTTCAGTGACAGACAGGGATGTGGAGTGATGGTGGGTTTCAGAGACACAGGGATGCGGGCCTATGGTGGGTTTCAGAGACACACAGGGTGTGGGGTGATGGTGGGTTTCAGAGACATGGGGACGTGGGGTGATGGTGGCTTTCAGAGACACACAGGGATGTCGGGTGATGGTGGGTTTCAGAGACACACAGGGATGTGGGGTGATGGTGGGTTTCAGAGACACACAGGGATGTGGGCTGATGGTGGGTTTCAGAGACATGGAAACTTGGGGTGACGGTGGCTTTCAGAGACACACAGGGATGTCGGGTGATGGTGGGTTTCAGAGACACACATCGATGTCGGGTTATGGACAGTTTCAGAGACACACAGGGATGTGGCATTATGGACAGTTTCAGAGACACACAGGGATGTGGGGTTATGGACAGTTTCAGAGACACGCAGGGATGTGGGGTTATGGACAGTTTCAGAGACACGCAGTGATGAGGGGTGATGGGTTTGAGTCACACACAGGGATGTGGGGTGATGGAGGATTTCAGAGACACACAGGGATGTGGGGTGATGTTCGTTTTCAGAGACACACAGGGATGTGGGGTGATGGTGGGTTTCAGAGACACACAGGGATGTGTGGTGTAGGGTTTGAGAGACACACAAGGATGTGGGGTGATGGTGGGTTTCAGAGACTCTCAGGGATGTGGGGTGATGGGTTTCAGAGACTTACAGGGATGTGGGGTGATGGTTGGTTTCAGAGACACACACGGATGTGGGGTGATGGGTTTCAGAGACACAAAGGGATCTGGGATTATGGACAGTTTCAGAGACACACAGGGATGTGGGGTTATAGACAGTTTCAGAGTCACACAGGGATGTGGGGTGATGGTGAGTTTCAGAGACACACAGGGATGTGTGTTCATGGGTTTCAGAGACACACACAGATGTGGGGTGATGGGTTTCAGAGACATACAGGGATGTGTTGTGATGGGTTTCAGAGACACACAGGGATCTGGAGTGATGGTGGGTTTCAGAGACATGCATGGATGTGGGGTGATGGACAGTTTCACAGACACACAGCGATGTGGGATGATGGACAGTTTCAGAGACACACAGGGATGTGTGTTGATGGGTTTCAGAGACACACAGGGATCTAGGGTGATGGAGGGTTTCAGAGACACACAGGGATGTGGGTGATGGTGGGTTTCAGAGAAACACAGGAATGTGGGGTGGTGGGTTTCCGAGACATACAGGGATGTGGAGTACTTGAGGGTTTCAGAGACACACAGGGATGTGGGGTGATCATGGGTTTCAGAGAAACACAGGAATGTAGTGTGGTGGGTTTCCGAGACATACAGGGATGTGGAGAACTTGAGGGTTTCAGAGACACACAGGGATGTGGGGTGTTGGAGGGTTTCAGAGACACACAGGGATGTGGGGTGATGGTGAGATTCAGAGACACACAGGGATGAGGGGTGATGGATTTCAGAGACACACAGGGATGTGGGGTGATGGAGAATTTCAGAGACACACAGGTATGTGGGGTGATGGGTTTCAGAGACACACAGGGATGTGGAGTGATGGTGGGTTCCAAAGACACACAGGGCGGTGGGGTGATCGGTTTCAGAGTCACACAGGGATGTGGGCTGTTGTTGGGTTTCCGAGACACACAGGGTGTAGGGTGATGCTGGGTTTCAGAGACACACAGGGATGTGGGGTGATGGTGGGTTTCAGAGAAACACAGGGATGTCGAGTGATGGTGGGTTTCAGAGACACACAGGGATATGGGGTGATGGTGGGTTTCAGAGATCCACAGGGCTGTGTTGTGATGGGTTTCAGAGACACAGGGATATGGGGTGATGGTGGGTTTCAGAGATACACAGTGATGTTGGGTGATGGGTTTCATGGAGACACAGGGATGTGGGGTGATGGTGGATTTCAGAGACACAGGGATGTGGGGTGATGGTTGGTTTCAGAGACACACAGGGATGTGGGGTGATGTTGAGTTTCAGAGACACACAAGGATGAAGCGTGGTGGGTTTCAGAGACACACAGAGATGTAGAGTGATGGAGGGTTTCAGAGACACACGGGAATGTGGGGTGATGGATTTCAGAGACACACAGGGATGTGGGGTGATGGATTTCAGAGACACACAGGGATGTGGGGTGATGGAAAATTTCAGAGACAGACAGGTATGTGGGGTGATGGGTTTCAGTGACAGACAGGGATGTGGAGTGATGGTGGGTTTCAGAGACACAGGGATGCGGGCCTATGGTGGGTTTCAGAGACACACAGGGTGTGGGGTGATGGTGGGTGTCAGAGACACACCGGGATGTGGGGAGATGGTGGGTTTCAGAGACATGGGGACGTGGTGTGATGGTGGCTTTCAGAGACACACAGAGATGTCGGGTGATGGTGGGTTTCAGAGACACACAGGGATGTGGGGTGATGGTGGGTTTCAGAGACACACAGGGATGTGGGCTGATGGTGGGTTTCAGAGACATGGAAACTTGGGGTGACGGTGGCTTTCAGAGACACACAGGGATGTCGGGTGATGGTGGGTTTCAGAGACACACATCGATGTCGGGTTATGGACAGTTTCAGAGACACACAGGGATGTGGCATTATGGACAGTTTCAGAGACACACAGGGATGTGGGGTTATGGACAGTTTCAGAGACACGCAGGGATGTGGGGTTATGGACAGTTTCAGAGACACGCAGTGATGAGGGGTGATGGGTTTGAGTCACACACAGGGATGTGGGGTGATGGAGGATTTCAGAGACACACAGGGATGTGGGGTGATGTTCGTTTTCAGAGACACACAGGGATGTGGGGTGATGGTGGGTTTCAGAGACACACAGGGATGTGTGGTGTAGGGTTTGAGAGACACACAAGGATGTGGGGTGATGGTGGGTTTCAGAGACTCTCAGGGATGTGGGGTGATGGGTTTCAGAGACATACAGGGATGTGGGGTGATGGTTGGTTTCAGAGACACACACGGATGTGGGGTGATGGGTTTCAGAGACACAAAGGGATCTAGGATTATGGACAGTTTCAGAGACACACAGGGATGTGGGGTTATAGACAGTTTCAGAGACACACAGGGATGTGGGGTGATGGTGAGTTTCAGAGACACACAGGGATGTGTGTTCATGGGTTTCAGAGACACACACAGATGTGGGGTGATGGGTTTCAGAGACATACAGGGATGTGTTGTGATGGGTTTCAGAGACACACAGGGATCTGGAGTGATGGTGGGTTTCAGAGACATGCATGGATGTGGGGTGATGGACAGTTTCACAGACACACAGCGATGTGTGATGATGGACAGTTTCAGAGACACACAGGGATGTGTGTTGATGGGTTTCAGAGACACACAGGGATCTAGGGTGATGGAGGGTTTCAGAGACACACAGGGATGTGGGTGATGGTGGGTTTCAGAGAAACACAGGAATGTGGGGTGGTGGGTTTCCGAGACATACAGGGATGTGGAGTACTTGAGGGTTTCAGAGACACACAGGGATGTGGGGTGATCGTGGGTTTCAGAGAAACACAGGAATGTAGTGTGGTGGGTTTCCGAGACATACAGGGATGTGGAGTACTTGAGGGTTTCAGAGGCACACAGGGATGTGGGGTGTTGGAGGGTTTCAGAGACACACAGGGATGTGGGGTGATGGTGAGATTCAGAGACACACAGGGATGAGGGGTGATGGATTTCAGAGACACACAGGGATGTGGGGTGTTGGAGAATTTCAGAGACACACAGGTATGTGGGGTGATGGGTTTCAGAGACACACAGGGATGTGGAGTGATGGTGGGTTCCAAAGACACACAGGGCGGTGGGGTGATGGGTTTCAGAGTCACACAGGGATGTGGGCTGTTGTTGGGTTTCAGAGACACACAGGGTGTGGGGTGATGGTGGGTTTCAGAGACACACAGGGATGTGGGGTGATGGTGGGTTTCAGAGACACGGGGACGTGAGGTGATGGTGGGTCTCAGAGAAACACAGGGATGTCGAGTGATGGTGGGTTTCAGAGACACACAGGGATATGGGGTGATAGTGGGTTTCAGAGATACACAGGGCTGTGTTGTGATGGGTTTCAGAGACACAGGGATATGGGGTGATGGTGGGTTTCAGAGATACGCAGTGATGTTGGGTGATGGGTTTCATGGAGACACAGGGATGTGGGGTGATTGTGGATTTCAGAGACACAGGGATGTGGGGTGATGGTTGGTTTCAGAGACACACAGGGATGTGGGGTGATGTTGAGTTTCAGAGACACACAGGGATGAAGCGTGTTGCGTTTCAGAGACACACAGGGATGTAGGGTGATGGAGGGTTTCAGAGACACACAGGGATGTGGGTGATGGTTTGTTTCAGTGACACACATGGATGTGGAGTAATGGACAATTTCAATGACACACAGGGATGTGGGGTGGTGGACCCTTTCAGAGACACACAGGGATGTGTGATGTTGGACAGTTTCAGAGACACACAGGGGTGTCGGGTGATGGTGGGTTTCAGAGGCACAGAGTGTAGTGGGGTGATGGGTTCGAGAGGCACACAGGGATGTGGCGTGATGGAGGGTTTCAGAGACACACAGGGATGTGGGGTGATGTTAGGTTTCATAGACACACAGGGATGTGGGGTGATGTTAGGTTTCAAAACACACAGGGATGTGGGGTGATGTTAGGTTTCAGACGAACACAGGGATTTGTGGTGATGGTGGATTTCAGAGACTCACAGGGATGTGGGGTGATGGACAGTTTCAGAGACACACAGGGATGTGGGATGATTGTGGGTTTCAGAGACACTCAGGGATGTCGGATGATGGTGGGTTTCAGAGACACACAGTGATGTCGGGTGATGGGTTTCATGGACACAGAGGGATGTGGGGTGATGGTGGGTTTCGGAGACACACACGGATGTGGGGTGATGGGTTTCAGAGGCACACAGAGATGTGGAGTGATGGTGGGTTCCAGAGACACACAGGGCTGTGGGGTGCTGGGTTTCAGAGTCACACAGGGATGTGGGCTGATGTTGGGTTTCAGAGACACACAGGGATGTGGGGTGATGGTGGGTTTCACAGACACAGGGATGTGGACCTATGGTGAGTTTCAGAGACACGGGGACGTGGGGTGATGGTGGGTTTCAGAGGCACACAGGGTAGTCGGGTGATGGGTTCGACAGGCACACAGGGATGTGGCGTGATGGAGGGTTTCAGAGACACACAGGGATGTGGGGTGATGTTAGGTTTCAGAGACACAGAGGGATGTGGGGTGATGGTGGGTTTCAGAGACACACAGGGATGTGCGGTGATGTTAGGTTTCAGACACACACGGGGATTTGTGGTGATGGTGGATTTCAGAGACACACACGGATGTGGGGTGATGGGTTTCAGAGACACAGGGATGTGTTGTGATGGGCTTCAGAGACACACAGGGATGTCGGATGATGGTTCGTTTCAGAGACACACAGTGATGTGGGGTGATGGGTTTCATGGACACACAGGGATGTGGGGTGATGTTGGGTTTCAGAGACACACAGGGATGTGGGGTGATGGTGGGTTTCAGAGACACAGAGGGTGTGGGGTGATGGTGGGTTTCAGAGACACACAGGGATCTGGGGAGATGGTGGGTTTCAGAGACACGGGGACGTGGGGTGATGGTGGGTTCCAGAGACACACAGGGATGTCGGGCGATGGTGGGTTTCAGGGACACACAGGGATGTGGGGTGATGGTGGGTTTCAGAGACACAAGGGATGTGGGCTGATGGTGAGTTTCAGAGACACAGGGATGTGGGGTTATGGACAGTTTCCGAGACACACAGGGATCTGGGGTTATGGACAGTTTCAGAGACACACAGGGTTGTGGGGTTATGGACAGTTTCAGAGACACACAGTGATGAGGGGTGATGGATTTGAGTCACACACAGGGATGTGGGGTGATGGAGGATTTCAGAGACACACAGGGATGTGGGGTGATGTTCGTTTTCAGAGACACACAGGGATGTGGGGTGATGGTGGGTTTCAGAGACACACAGGGATGTCTGGTGTAGGGTTTGAGAGACACACAAGGATGTGGGGTGATGGTGGGTTTCAGAGACTCACAGGGATGTGGGGTGATGGGTTTCAGAGACATACAGGGATGTGGGGTGATGGTTGGTTTCAGAGACACACAGGGATGTGGGGTGATGGAGGGTTTTATAGACACACAGGGATGTCGGGTGATGGTGGGTTTCAGAGACACACACGGATGTGGGGTGATGGGTTTCAGAGACACACAGGGATCTAGGGTTATGGACAGTTTCAGAGACACACAGGGATGTGGGGTTATAAACAGTTTCAGAGACACACAGGGATGTGTGCTGATGGGTTTCAGAGACATGCATGGATGTGGGGTGATGGTGGATTTCAGAGACACACAGCGATGTGTGCTGATGGGTTTCAGAGACATGCATGGATGTGGGGTGATGGTGGATTTCAGAGACACACAGCGATGTGTGCTGATGGGTTTCAGAGACATGCATGGATGTGGGGTGATGGTGGGTTTCAGAGACACACTGGGATGTGGAGTGATGGTGGGTTTCAGAGACCCACTGGGATGTGGGGTGATGGACAGTTTCACAGACACACAGGGATGTGGGATGACGGACATTTTCAGAGACACACAGGGTTGTGTGGTGATGGGTTCCAGAGACACACAGGGCTGTGGGGTGATGGGTTTCAGAGTCACACAGGGATGTGGGCTGTTGTTGGGTTTCAGAGACACACAGGGTGTAGGGTGATGCTGGGTTTCAGAGACACACAGGGATGTGGGGTGATGGTGGGTTTCAGAGAAACACAGGGATGTCGAGTGATGGTGGGTTTCAGAGACACACAGGGATATGGGGTGATGGTGGGTTTCAGAGATCCACAGGGCTGTGTTGTGATGGGTTTCAGAGACACAGGGATATGGGGTGATGTTGGGTTTCAGAGATACACAGTGATGTTGGGTGATGGGTTTCATGGAGACACAGGGATGTGGGGTGATGGTTGGTTTCAGAGGCACACAGGGATGTGGGGTGATGTTGAGTTTCAGAGACACACAGGGATGAAGCGTGGAGGGTTTCAGAGACACACAGGGATGTAGAGTGATGGAGGGTTTCAGAGACACACAGGGATGTGGGTGATAGTTTGTTTCAGTGACACTCATGGATGTGGAGTAATGGACAGTTTCATTGACACACAGGGATGTGGGGTGATGGATTTCAGAGACACACAGGGATGTGGGGTGATGGAAAATTTCAGAGACAGACAGGTATGTGGGGTGATGGGTTTCAGTGACAGACAGGGATGTGGAGTGATGGTGGTTTCCAGAGACACACAGGGCTGTGGGGTGATGGTGGGTTTCAGAGACACAGGGATGCGGGCCTATGGTGGGTTTCAGAGACACACAGGGTGTGGGGTGATGGTGGGTTTCAGAGACACACAGGGATGTGGGGAGATGGTGGGTTTCAGAGACATGGGGACGTGGGGTGATGGTGGCTTTCAGAGACACACAGGGATGTCGGGTGATGGTGGGTTTCAGAGACACACAGGGATGTGGGGTGATGGTGGGTTTCAGAGACACACAGGGATGTGGGCTGATGGTGGGTTTCAGAAACATGGGAACGTGGGGTGATGGTGGCTTTCAGAGACACACAGGGATGTCGGGTGATGGTGGGTTTCAGAGACACACAGCGATGTCGGGTTATGGACAGTTTCAGAGACACACAGGGATGTGGCGTTATGGACAGTTTCAGAGACATACAGGGATGTGGGGTTATGGACAGTTTCAGAGACACGCAGTGATGAGGGGTGATGGGTTTGAGTCACACACAGGGATGTGGGGTGTTGGAGGATTTCAGAGACACACAGGGATGTGGGGTGATGTTCGTTTTCAGAGACACACAGGGATTTGTGGTGATGGTGGATTTCAGAGACACACACGGATGTGGGGTGATGGGTTTCAGAGACACAGGGATGTGTTGTGATGGGCTTCAGAGACACACAGGGATGTGGGGAGATGGTGGGTTTCAGAGACACGGGGACGTGGGGTGATGGTGGGTTTCAGAGACACACAGGGATGTGGAGTGATGTTAGGTTTCAGACGCACACAGGGATTTGTGGTGATGGTGGATTTCAGAGACTCACAGGTATGTGGGGTGATGGACAGTTTCAGAGACACACAGGGATGTGGGATGATTGTGGGTTTCAGAGACACTCAGGGATGTGGTGTGATGGATTTCAGAGACACTCAGTGATGAGGGGTGATGCTGGGTTTCAGAGACACTCAGGGATGTCGGATGATGGTGGGTTTCAGAGACACACAGTGATGTCGGGTGATGGACTTCATGGACACAGAGGGATGTGGGGTCATGGTGGGTTTCGGAGACACACACGGATGTGGGGTGATGGGTTTCAGAGACACACAGGGATGTGGAGTGTTGGTGGGTTCCAGAGACACACAGGGCTGTGGGGTGATGGGTTTCAGAGTCACACAGGGATGTGGGCTGATGTTGGGTTTCAGAGACACACAGGGATGTGGGGTGATGGTGGGTTTCAGAGACACAGGGATGTGGACCTATGGTGAGTTTCAGAGACACGGGGACGTGGGGTGATGGTGGGTTTCAGAGACACAGAGGGATGTGGGGTGATGGTGGGTTTCAGAGACACACAGGGATGTGCGGTGATGTTAGGTTTCAGACACACACGGGGATTTGTGGTGATGGTGGATTTCAGAGACACACACGGATGTGGGGTGATGGGTTTCAGAGACACAGGGATGTGTTGTGATGGACTTCAGAGACACACAGGGATGTCGGATGATGGTTCGTTTCAGAGACACACAGTGATGTGGGGTGATGGGTTTCATGGACACACAGGGATGTGGGGTGATGGTGGGTTTCAGAGACACACAGGGATGTGGGGTGATGGTGGGTTTCAGAGACACAGAGGGTGTGGGGTGATGGTGAGTTTCAGAGACACAGGGATGTGGGGTTATGGACAGTTTCCGAGACACACAGGGATCTGGGGTTATGGACAGTTTCAGAGACACACAGGTTTGTGGGGTTATGGACAGTTTCAGAGACACACAGTGATGAAGGGTGATGGATTTGAGTCACACACAGGGATGTGGGGTGATGGAGGATTTCAGAGACACACAGGGATGTGGGGTGATGTTCGTTTTCAGAGACACACAGGGATGTGGGGTGACGGTGGGTTTCAGAGACACACAGGGATGTCTGGTGTAGGGTTTGAGAGACACACAAGGATGTGGGGTGATGGTGGGTTTCAGAGACTCACAGGGATGTGGGGTGATGGGTTTCAGAGACATACAGGGATGTGGGGTGATGGTTGGTTTCAGAGACACACACGGATGTGGGGTGATGGAGGGTTTTATAGACACACAGGGATGTTGGGTGATGGTGGGTTTCAGAGACACACACGGATGTGGGGTGATGGGTTTCAGAGACACACAGGGATCTAGTATTATGGACAGTTTCAGAGACACACAGGGATGTGGGGTTATAGACAGTTTCAGAGACACACAGGGATGTGTGTTCATGGGTTTCAGAGATACACACGAATGTGGGGTGATGTGTTTCACAGACACACAGGGATGTGTGCTGATGGGTTTCAGAGACATGCATGGATGTGGGGTGATGGTGGATTTCAGAGACACACAGGGATGTGTGCTGATGGGTTTCAGAGACATGCATGGATGTGGGGTGATGGTGGGTTTCAGAGACACACTGGGATGTGGAGTGATGGTGGGTTTCAGAGACCCACTGGGATGTGGGGTGATGGACAGTTTCACAGACACACAGGGATGTGGGATGATGGACAGTTTCAGAGACACACAGGGATGTGTGGTGATGGGTTTCAGAGACACACAGGGATGTAGGGTGATGGTGGGTTCCAGAGACACACAGGGCTGTGGGCTGATGGGTTTCAGAGTCACACAGGGATGTGGGCTGTTGTTGGGTTTCAGAGACACACAGGGTGTAGGGTGATGCTGGGTTTCAGAGACACACAGGGATGTGGGGTGATGGTGGGTTTCAGAGAAACACAGGGATGTCGAGTGATGGTGGGTTTCAGAGACACACAGGGATATGGGGTGATGGTGGGTTTCAGAGATCCACAGGGCTGTATTGTGATGGGTTTCAGAGACACAGGGATATGGGGTGATGTTGGGTTTCAGAGATACACAGTGATGTTGGGTGATGGGTTTCATGGAGACACAGGGATGTGGGGTGATGGTGGATTTCAGAGACACAGGGATGTGGGGTGATGGTTGGTTTCAGAGACACACAGGGATGTGGGGTGATGTTGAGTTTCAGAGACACACAGGGATGAAGCGTGGAGCGTTTCAGAGACACACAGGGATGTAGAGTGATGGAGGGTTTCAGAGACACACAGGGATGTGGAGTAATGGACAGTTTCATTGTCACACAGGGATGTGGGGTGGTGGACCCTTTCAGAGACACACAGGGATGTGTGATGTTGGACAGTTTCAGAGACACACAGGGGTGTCGGGTGATGGTGGGTTTCAGAGAAACACAGGGATGTGGGGTGGTGGGTTTCCGAGACTTACAGGGATGTGGAGTACTGGAGGGTTTCAGAGACACACAGGGATGTGGGGTGATGGATTTCAGAGACACACAGGGATGTGGGGTGATGGATTTCAGAGACACACAGGGATGTGGGGTGATGGAAAATTTCAGAGACAGACAGGTATGTGGGGTGATGGGTTTCAGTGACAGACAGGGATGTGGAGTGATGGTGGTTTCCAGAGACACACAGGGCTGTGGGGTGATGGTGGGTTTCAGAGACACAGGGATGCGGGCCTATGGTGGGTTTCAGAGACACACAGGGTGTGGGGTGATGGTGGGTTTCAGAGACACACAGGGATGTGGGGAGATGGTGGGTTTCAGAGACATCGGGACGTGGGGTGATGGTGGCTTTCAGAGACACACAGGGATGTCGGGTGATGGTGGGTTTCAGAGACACACAGGGATGTGGGGTGATGGTGGGTTTCAGAGACACACAGGGATGTGGGCTGATGGTGGGTTTCAGAGACATGGGAACGTGGGGTGATGGTGGCTTTCAGAGACACACAGGGATGTCGGGTGATGGTGGGTTTCAGAGACACACAGCGATGTCGGGTTATGGACAGTTTCAGAGACACACAGGGATGTGGCGTTATGGACAGTTTCAGAGACACACAGGGATGTGGGGTTATGGACAGTTTCAGAGACACGCAGTGATGAGGGGTGATGGGTTTGAGTCACACACAGGGATGTGGGGTGATGGAGGATTTCAGAGACACACAGGGATGTGGGGTGATGTTTGTTTTCAGAGACACACAGGGATGTGGGGTGATGGTGGGTTTCAGAGACACACAGGGATGCGTGGTGTAGGGTTTGAGAGACACACAGGGATTTGTGGTGATGGTGGATTTCAGAGACACACACGGATGTGGGGTGATGGGTTTCAGAGACACAGGGATGTGTTGTGATGGGCTTCAGAGACACACAGGGATGTCGGATGATGGTTCGTTTCAGAGACACACAGTGATGTGGGGTGATGGGTTTCATGGACACACAGGGATTTGGGTGATGGTGGGTTTCAGAGACACACAGGGATGTGGGGTGATGGTGGGTTTCAGAGACACAGAGGGTGTGGGGTGATGGTGGGTTTCAGAGACACACAGGGATGTGGGGAGATGGTGGGTTTCAGAGACACGGGGACGTGGGGTGATGGTGGGTTTCAGAGACACACAGGGATGTGGAGTGATGGGTTTCAGAGACATGCATGGATGTGGGGTGATGGTTGGTTTCAGAGGCACACAGGGATGTGGAGTGATGGTGGGTTTCAGAGACCCACTGGGATGTGGGGTGATGGACAGTTTCACAGACACACAGGGATGTGGGATGATGGACAGTTTCCGAGACACACAGGGATGTGTGGTGATGGGTTTCAGAGACACACAGGGATGTAGGGTGATGGAGGGTTTCAGAGACACACATGGATGTGGAGTAATGGACAGTTTCATTGACACACAGGGATGTGGGGTGGTGGACAGTTTCAGAGACACACAGGGATGTGTGATGTTGGACAGTTTCAGAGACACACAGGGATGTGGGGTGATGGTGGGTTTCAGAGAAACACAGGTATGTGGGGTGATGGGATTCAGTGACAGACAGGGATGTGGAGTGATGGTGGTTTCCAGAGACACACAGGGCTGTGGGGTGATGGTGGGTTTCAGAGACACAGGGATGCGGGCCTATGGTGGGTTTCAGAGACACACAGGGTGTGGGGTTATGGTGGGTTTCAGAGACAAACAGGGATGTGGGGAGATGGTGGGTTTCAGAGACATGGGGACGTGGGGTGATGGTGGCTATCAGAGACACACAGGGATGTCGGGTGATGGTGGGTTTCAGAGACACACAGGGATGTGGGGTGATGGTGGGTTTCAGAGACATGGGAATGTGGGGTGATGGTGGCTTTCAGAGAAACACAGGGATGTGGGGTGGTGGGTTTCCGAGACATACAGGGATGTGGAGTACTTGAGGGTTTCAGAGACACACAGGGATGTGGGGTGTTGGAAGGTTTCAGAGACACACAGGGATGTGGGGTGATGGTGAGATTCAGAGACACACAGGGATGAGGGGTGATGGATTTCAGAGACACACAGGGATGTGGGGTGATGGGCTTCAGAGACACACAGGGATGTGGAGTGATGGTGGATTCCAAAGACACACAGGGCTGTGGGGTGATGGGTTTCAGAGTCACACAGGGATGTGGGCTGTTGTTGGGTTTCAGAGACACACAGGGATGTGGGGTGATGGTGGGTTTCAGAGAAACACAGGGATGTCGAGTGATGGTGGGTTTCAGAGACACACAGGGATATGGGGTGATGGTGGGTTTCAGAGATCCACAGGGCTGTGTTGTGATGGGTTTCAGAGACACAGGGATATGGGGTGATGGTGGGTTTCAGAGATACACAGTGATGTTGGGTGATGGGTTTCATGGAGACACAGGGATGTGGGGTGATGGTGGATTTCAGAGACACAGGGATGTGGGGTGATGGTTGGTTTCAGAGACACACAGGGATGTGGGGTGATGTTGAGTTTCAGAGACACACAGGGATGAAGCGTGGTGGGTTTCAGAGACACACAGGGATGTGGGTGATGGTTTGTTTCAGTGACACACATGGATGTGGAGTAACGGACAGTTTCATTGACACACAGGGATGTGGGGTGGTGGACCCTTTCAGAGACACACAGGGATGTGTGATGTTGGACAGTTTCAGAGACACACAGGGGTGTCGGGTGATGGTGGGTTTCAGAGGCACAGAGGGTAGTGCGGTGATGGGTTCGAGAGGCACACAGGGATGTGGCGTGATGGAGGGTTTCAGAGACACACAGGGATGTGGGGTGATGTTAGGTTTCATAGACACACAGGGATGTGGGGTGATGTTAGGTTTCAGAGACACACAGGGATGTGGGGTGATGTTAGGTTTCAGACGCACACAGGGATTTGTGGTGATGGTGGGTTTCAGTGACAGACAGGGATGTGGAGTGATGGTGGGTTTCAGAGACACAGGGATGCGGGCCTATGGTGGGTTTCAGAGACACACAGGGTATGGGGTGATGGTGGGTGTCAGAGACACACAGGGATGTGGGGAGATGGTGGGTTTCAGAGACATGGGGACGTGGGGTGATGGTGGCTTTCAGAGACACACAGGGATGTCGGGTGATGGTGGGTTTCAGAGACACACAGGGATGTGGGGTGATGGTGGGTTTCAGAGACACACAGGGATGTGGGCTGATGGTGGGTTTCAGAGACATGGGAACGTGGGGTGATGGTGGCTTTCAGAGACACACAGGGATGTCGGGTGATGGTGGGTTTCAGAGACACACAGCGATGTCGGGTTATGGACAGTTTCAGAGACACACAGGGATGTGGCGTTATGGACAGTTTCAGAGACACACAGGGATGTGGGGTTATGGACAGTTTCAGAAACACACAGGGATGTGGGGTTATGGACAGTTTCAGAGACACGCAGTGATGAAGGGTGATGGGTTTGAGTCACACACAGGGATGTGGGGTGATGGAGGATTTCAGAGACACACAGGGATGTGGGGTGATGTTCGTTTTCAGAGACACACAGGGATGTTAGGTGATGGTGGGTTTCAGAGACACACAGGGATGTTAGGTGATGGTGGGTTTCAGAGACACACAGGGATGTGTGGTGTAGGGTTTGAGAGACACACAGGGATGTGTGGTGATGGTGGGTTTCAGAGACACACAGGGATGTGGGGAGATGTTGGGTTTCAGAGACACGGGGACGTGGGGTGATGGTGGGTTCGAGAGACACACAGGGATGTCGGGCGATGCTGGGTTTCAGTGACACACAGGGATGTGGGGTGATGGTGAATTTCAGAGACACAGGGATGTGGGGTTATGGACAGTTTCCGAGACACACAGGGATCTGGGGTTATGGACAGTTTCAGAGACACACAGGGATGTGGGGTTATGGACAGTTCCAGAGACACACAGTGATGAGGGGTGATGGATTTGAGTCACACACAGGGATGTGGGGTGATGGAGGATTTCAGAGACACACAGGGATGTGGGGTGATGTTCGTTTTCAGAGACACACAGGGATGTGGGGTGATGGTGGGTTTCAGAGACTCACAGGGATGTGGGGTGATGGGTTTCAGAGACATACATGGATGTGGGGTGATGGTTGGTTTCAGAGACACACGGATGTGGCGTGATGGAGGGTTTTATAGACACACAGGGATGTCGGGTGATGGTGGGTTTCAGAGACACACACGGATGTGGGGTGATGGGTTTCAGAGACACACAGGGATATAGGATTATGGACAGTTTCAGAGACACACTGGAATGTGGGGTTATAGACAGTTTCAGAGACACACAGGGATGTGTGTTCATGGGTTTCAGAGACACACACGAATGTGGGGTGATGTGTTTCACAGACACACAGGGATGTGTGCTGATGGGTTTCAGAGACATGCATGGATGTGGGGTGATGGTGGGTTTCAGAGACACACAGGGATGTGGAGTGATGGTGGGTTTCAGAGACCCACTGGGATGTGGGGTGATGGACAGTTTCACAGACACACAGGGATGTGGGATGATGGACAGTTTCAGACACACCCAGAGATGTGTGGTGATGGGTTTCAGAGACACACAGGGATGTAGGGTGATGGAGGGTTTCAGAGACACACAGGGATGTGGGTGATGGTGGGTTTCAGTGACACAGATGGATGTGGAGTAATGGACAATTTCATTGACACACAGGGATGTGGGGTGGTGGACAGTTTCAGAGACACACAGGGATGTGTGATGTTGGACAGTTTCAGAGACACACAGGGATGTGGGGTGATGGTGGGTTTCAGAGAAACACAGGGATGTGGGGTTGTGGGTTTCCGAGACATACAGGGATGTGGAGTACTTGAGGGTTTCAGAGACACACAGGGATGTGGGGTGTTGGACGGTTTCAGAGACACACAGGGATGTGGGGTGATGGTGAGATTCAGAGACACACAGGTATGTGGGGTGATGGGTTTCAGAGACACACAGGGATGTGGAGTGATGGTGGGTTCCAGAGACACACAGGGCTGTGGGGTGATGGGTTTCAGAGTCACACAGGGATGTGGGCTGTTGTTGGGTTTCAGAGACACAGGGATGTGGGGTTATGGACAGTTTCCGAGACACACAGGGATCTGGGGTTATGGACAGTTTCAGAGACACACAGGGATGTTGGGTTATGGACAGTTTCAGAGACACACAATGATGAGGGGTGATGGGTTTGAGTCACACACAGGGATGTGGGGTGATGGAGGATTTCAGAGACACACAGGGGTGTGGGGTGATGTTCGTTTTCAGAGACACACAGGGATGTTGGGTGATGGTGGGTTTCAGAGACACGCAGGGATGTGTGGTGTAGGGTTTGAGAGACACACAAGGATGTGGGGTGATGGTGGGTTTCAGAGACTCTCAGGGATGTGGGGTGATGGGTTTCAGAGACATACAGGGATGTGGGGTGATGGTTGGTTTCAGAGACACACACGGATGTGGGGTGATGGGTTTCAGAGACACAAAGGGATCTAGGATTATGGACAGTTTCAGAGACACACAGGGATGTGGGGTTATAGACAGTTTCAGAGACACACAGGGATGTGGGGTGATGGTGAGTTTCAGAGACACACAGGGATGTGTGTTCATGGGTTTCAGAGACACACACGGATGTGGGGTGATGGGTTTCAGAGACATACAGGGATGTGTTGTGATGGGTTTCAGAGACACACAGGGATGTGTGCTGATGGGTTTCAGAGACATGCATGGATGTGGGGTGATGGTGGGTTTCAGAGACACACAGGGCTGTGTGTTCATGGGTTTCAGAGACACACACAGATGTGGGGTGATGGGTTTCAGAGACACACAGGGATGTGGTGTGATGGGTTCCAGAGACACACAGGGATGTGTGGTGATGGTGGGTTTCAGAGACACACAGGGATGTGGGGAGATGGTGGGTTTCAGAGACACGGGGACGTGGGGTGATGGTGGGTTCGAGAGACACACAGGGATGTCGGGCGATGGTGGGTTTCAGAGACACACAGGGATGTGGGGTGATGGTGGGTTTCAGAGAGACACAGGGATGTGGGCTGATGGTGAGTTTCAGAGACACAGGGATGTGGGGTTATGGACAGTTTCCGAGACACACAGGGATCTGGGGTTATGGACAGTTTCAGAGACACACAGGGATGTGGGGTTATGGACAGTTTCAGAGACACACAGTGATGAGGGGTGATGGATTTGAGTCACACACAGGGATGTGGGGTGATGGAGGATTTCAGAGACACACAGGGATGTGGGGTGATGTTCGTTTTCAGAGACACACAGGGATGTGGGGTGATGGTGGGTTTCAGAGACACACAGGGATGTGTGGTGTAGGGTTTGAGAGACACACAAGGATGTGGTGTGATGGTGGGTTTCAGAGACTCACAGGGATGTGGGGTGATGGGTTTCAGAGACATACAGGGATGTGGGGTGATGGTTGGTTTCAGAGACACACACGGATGTGGGGTGATGGAGGGTTTTATAGACACACAGGGATGTCGGGTGATGGTGGGTTTCAGAGACACACACGGATGTGGGGTGATGGGTTTCAGAGACACACAGGGATCTAGGATTATGGACAGTTTCAGAGACACACTGGGATGTGGGGTTATAGACAGTTTCAGAGACACACAGGGATGTGTGTTCATGGGTTTCAGAGACACACACGAATGTGGGGTGATGTGTTTCACAGATACACAGGGGTGTGTGCTGATGGGTTTCAGAGACATGCATGGATGTGGGGTGATGGTGGATTTCAGAGACACACAGGGATGTGGAGTGATGGTGGGTTTCAGAGACCCACTGGGATGTGGGGTGATGGACAGTTTCACAGACACACAGGGATGTGGGATGATGGACAGTTTCAGAGACACACAGGGATGTGTGGTGATGGGTTTCAGAGACACACAGGGATGTAGGGTGATGGAGGGTTTCAGAGACAAACAGGGATGTGGGTGATGGTGGGTTTCAGTGACACACATGGATGTGGAGTAATGGACAATTTCATTGACACACAGGGATGTGGGGTGGTGGACAGTTTCAGAGACACACAGGGATGTGTGATGTTGGACAGTTTCAGAGACACGCAGGGATGTGGGGTGATGGTGGGTTTCAGAGAAACACAGGGATGTGGGGTGGTGGGTTTCCGAGACTTACAGGGATGTGGAGTACTGGAGGGTTTCAGAGACACACAGGGATGTGGGGTGATGGATTTCAGAGACACACAGGGATGTGGGGTGATGGATTTCAGAGACACACAGGGATGTGGGGTGATGGAAAATTTCAGAGACAGACAGGTATGTGGGGTGATGGGTTTCAGTGACAGACAGGGATGTGGAGTGATGGTGGTTTCCAGAGACACACAGGGCTGTGGGGTGATGGTGGGTTTCAGAGACACAGGGATGCGGGCCTATGGTGGGTTTCAGAGACACACAGGGTGTGGGGTGATGGTGGGTTTCAGAGACACACAGGGATGTGGGGAGATGGTGGGTTTCAGAGACATCGGGACGTGGGGTGATGGTGGCTTTCAGAGACACACAGGGATGTCGGGTGATGGTGGGTTTCAGAGACACACAGGGATGTGGGGTGATGGTGGGTTTCAGAGACACACAGGGATGTGGGCTGATGGTGGGTTTCAGAGACATGGGAACGTGGGGTGATGGTGGCTTTCAGAGACACACAGGGATGTCGGGTGATGGTGGGTTTCAGAGACACACAGCGATGTCGGGTTATGGACAGTTTCAGAGACACACAGGGATGTGGCGTTATGGACAGTTTCAGAGACACACAGGGATGTGGGGTTATGGACAGTTTCAGAGACACGCAGTGATGAGGGGTGATGGGTTTGAGTCACACACAGGGATGTGGGGTGATGGAGGATTTCAGAGACACACAGGGATGTGGGGTGATGTTTGTTTTCAGAGACACACAGGGATGTGGGGTGATGGTGGGTTTCAGAGACACACAGGGATGCGTGGTGTAGGGTTTGAGAGACACACAGGGATTTGTGGTGATGGTGGATTTCAGAGACACACACGGATGTGGGGTGATGGGTTTCAGAGACACAGGGATGTGTTGTGATGGGCTTCAGAGACACACAGGGATGTCGGATGATGGTTCGTTTCAGAGACACACAGTGATGTGGGGTGATGGGTTTCATGGACACACAGGGATTTGGGTGATGGTGGGTTTCAGAGACACACAGGGATGTGGGGTGATGGTGGGTTTCAGAGACACAGAGGGTGTGGGGTGATGGTGGGTTTCAGAGACACACAGGGATGTGGGGAGATGGTGGGTTTCAGAGACACGGGGACGTGGGGTGATGGTGGGTTTCAGAGACACACAGGGATGTGGAGTGATGGGTTTCAGAGACATGCATGGATGTGGGGTGATGGTTGGTTTCAGAGGCACACAGGGATGTGGAGTGATGGTGGGTTTCAGAGACCCACTGGGATGTGGGGTGATGGACAGTTTCACAGACACACAGGGATGTGGGATGATGGACAGTTTCCGAGACACACAGGGATGTGTGGTGATGGGTTTCAGAGACACACAGGGATGTAGGGTGATGGAGGGTTTCAGAGACACACATGGATGTGGAGTAATGGACAGTTTCATTGACACACAGGGATGTGGGGTGGTGGACAGTTTCAGAGACACACAGGGATGTGTGATGTTGGACAGTTTCAGAGACACACAGGGATGTGGGGTGATGGTGGGTTTCAGAGAAACACAGGTATGTGGGGTGATGGGATTCAGTGACAGACAGGGATGTGGAGTGATGGTGGTTTCCAGAGACACACAGGGCTGTGGGGTGATGGTGGGTTTCAGAGACACAGGGATGCGGGCCTATGGTGGGTTTCAGAGACACACAGGGTGTGGGGTTATGGTGGGTTTCAGAGACAAACAGGGATGTGGGGAGATGGTGGGTTTCAGAGACATGGGGACGTGGGGTGATGGTGGCTATCAGAGACACACAGGGATGTCGGGTGATGGTGGGTTTCAGAGACACACAGGGATGTGGGGTGATGGTGGGTTTCAGAGACATGGGAATGTGGGGTGATGGTGGCTTTCAGAGAAACACAGGGATGTGGGGTGGTGGGTTTCCGAGACATACAGGGATGTGGAGTACTTGAGGGTTTCAGAGACACACAGGGATGTGGGGTGTTGGAAGGTTTCAGAGACACACAGGGATGTGGGGTGATGGTGAGATTCAGAGACACACAGGGATGAGGGGTGATGGATTTCAGAGACACACAGGGATGTGGGGTGATGGGCTTCAGAGACACACAGGGATGTGGAGTGATGGTGGATTCCAAAGACACACAGGGCTGTGGGGTGATGGGTTTCAGAGTCACACAGGGATGTGGGCTGTTGTTGGGTTTCAGAGACACACAGGGTGTAGGGTGATGCTGGGTTTCAGAGACACACAGGGATGTGGGGTGATGGTGGGTTTCAGAGAAACACAGGGATGTCGAGTGATGGTGGGTTTCAGAGACACACAGGGATATGGGGTGATGGTGGGTTTCAGAGATCCACAGGGCTGTGTTGTGATGGGTTTCAGAGACACAGGGATATGGGGTGATGGTGGGTTTCAGAGATACACAGTGATGTTGGGTGATGGGTTTCATGGAGACACAGGGATTTGGGGTGATGGTGGATTTCAGAGACACAGGGATGTGGGGTGATGATTGGTTTCAGAGACACACAGGGATGTGGGGTGATGTTGAGTTTCAGAGACACACAGGGATGAAGCGTGGTGGGTTTCAGAGACACACAGGGATGTGGGTGATGGTTTGTTTCAGTGACACACATGGATGTGGAGTAACGGACAGTTTCATTGACACACAGGGATGTGGGGTGGTGGACCCTTTCAGAGACACACAGGGATGTGTGATGTTGGACAGTTTCAGAGACACACAGGGGTGTCGGGTGATGGTGGGTTTCAGAGGCACAGAGGGTAGTGCGGTGATGGGTTCGAGAGGCACACAGGGATGTGGCATGATGGAGGGTTTCAGAGACACACAGGGATGTGGGGTGCTGTTAGGTTTCATAGACACACAGGGATGTGGGGTGATGTTAGGTTTCAGAGACACACAGGGATGTGGGGTGATGTTAGGTTTCAGACGCACACAGGGATTTGTGGTGATGGTGGGTTTCAGTGACAGACAGGGATGTGGAGTGATGGTGGGTTTCAGAGACACAGGGATGCGGGCCTATGGTGGGTTTCAGAGACACACAGGGTATGGGGTGATGGTGGGTGTCAGAGACACACAGGGATGTGGGGAGATGGTGGGTTTCAGAGACATGGGGACGTGGGGTGATGGTGGCTTTCAGAGACACACAGGGATGTCGGGTGATGGTGGGTTTCAGAGACACACAGGGATGTGGGGTGATGGTGGGTTTCAGAGACACACAGGGATGTGGGCTGATGGTGGGTTTCAGAGACATGGGAACGTGGGGTGATGGTGGCTTTCAGAGACACACAGGGATGTCGGGTGATGGTGGGTTTCAGAGACACACAGCGATGTCGGGTTATGGACAGTTTCAGAGACACACAGGGATGTGGCGTTATGGACAGTTTCAGAGACACACAGGGATGTGGGGTTATGGACAGTTTCAGAGACACACAGGGATGTGGGGTTATGGACAGTTTCAGAGACACGCAGTGATGAAGGGTGATGGGTTTGAGTCACACACAGGGATGTGGGGTGATGGAGGATTTCAGAGACACACAGGGATGTGGGGTGATGTTCGTTTTCAGAGACACACAGGGATGTTAGGTGATGGTGGGTTTCAGAGACACACAGGGATGTTAGGTGATGGTGGGTTTCAGAGACACACAGGGATGTGTGGTGTAGGGTTTGAGAGACACACAGGGATGTGGGGTGATGGTGGGTTTCAGAGACTCACAGGGATGTGGGGTGATGGACAGTTTCAGAGACACACAGGGATGTGGGGTGATTGTGGGTTTCAGAGACACACAGGGATGTGGTGTGATGGGTTCCAGAGACACACAGGGATGTGTGTTGATGGTGGGTTTCAGAGACACACAGGGATGTGGGGAGATGTTGGGTTTCAGAGACACGGGGACATGGGGTGATGGTGGGTTCGAGAGACACACAGGGATGTCGGGCGATGCTGGGTTTCAGTGACACACAGGGATGTGGGGTGATGGTGAATTTCAGAGACACAGGGATGTGGGGTTATGGACAGTTTCCGAGACACACAGGGATCTGGGGTTATGGACAGTTTCAGAGACACACAGGGATGTGGGGTTATGGACAGTTCCAGAGACACACAGTGATGAGGGGTGATGGATTTGAGTCACACACAGGGATGTGGGGTGATGGAGGATTTCAGAGACACACAGGGATGTGGGGTGATGTTCGTTTTCAGAGACACACAGGGATGTGGGGTGATGGTGGGTTTCAGAGACTCACAGGGATGTGGGGTGATGGGTTTCAGAGACATACATGGATGTGGGGTGATGGTTGGTTTCAGAGACACACACGGATGTGGCGTGATGGAGGGTTTTATAGACACACAGGGATGTCGGGTGATGGTGGGTTTCAGAGACACACACGGATGTGGGGTGATGGGTTTCAGAGACACACAGGGATATAGGATTATGGACAGTTTCAGAGACACACTGGAATGTGGGGTTATAGACAGTTTCAGAGACACACAGGGATGTGTGTTCATGGGTTTCAGAGACACACACGAATGTGGGGTGATGTGTTTCACAGACACACAGGGATGTGTGCTGATGGGTTTCAGAGACATGCATGGATGTGGGGTGATGGTGGGTTTCAGAGACACACAGGGATGTGGAGTGATGGTGGGTTTCAGAGACCCACTGGGATGTGGGGTGATGGACAGTTTCACAGACACACAGGGATGTGGGATGATGGACAGTTTCAGACACACCCAGAGATGTGTGGTGATGGGTTTCAGAGACACACAGGGATGTAGGGTGATGGAGGGTTTCAGAGACACACAGGGATGTGGGTGATGGTGGGTTTCAGTGACACAGATGGATGTGGGGTGATGGTTGGTTTCAGAGACACACACGGATGTGGCGTGATGGAGGGTTTTATAGACACACAGGGATGTCGGGTGATGGTGGGTTTCAGAGACACACACGGATGTGGGGTGATGGGTTTCAGAGACACACAGGGATATAGGATTATGGACAGTTTCAGAGACACACTGGAATGTGGGGTTATAGACAGTTTCAGAGACACACAGGGATGTGTGTTCATGGGTTTCAGAGACACACACGAATGTGGGGTGATGTGTTTCACAGACACACAGGGATGTGTGCTGATGGGTTTCAGAGACATGCATGGATGTGGGGTGATGGTGGGTTTCAGAGACACACAGGGATGTGGAGTGATGGTGGGTTTCAGAGACCCACTGGGATGTGGGGTGATGGACAGTTTCACAGACACACAGGGATGTGGGATGATGGACAGTTTCAGACACACCCAGAGATGTGTGGTGATGGGTTTCAGAGACACACAGGGATGTAGGGTGATGGAGGGTTTCAGAGACACACAGGGATGTGGGTGATGGTGGGTTTCAGTGACACAGATGGATGTGGAGTAATGGACAATTTCATTGACACACAGGGATGTGGGGTGGTGGACAGTTTCAGAGACACACAGGGATGTGTGATGTTGGACAGTTTCAGAGACACACAGGGATGTGGGGTGATGGTGGGTTTCAGAGAAACACAGGGATGTGGGGTTGTGGGTTTCCGAGACATACAGGGATGTGGAGTACTTGAGGGTTTCAGAGACACACAGGGATGTGGGGTGTTGGACGGTTTCAGAGACACACAGGGATGTGGGGTGATGGTGAGATTCAGAGACACACAGGTATGTGGGGTGATGGGTTTCAGAGACACACAGGGATGTGGAGTGATGGTGGGTTCCAGAGACACACAGGGCTGTGGGGTGATGGGTTTCAGAGTCACACAGGGATGTGGGCTGTTGTTGGGTTTCAGAGACACAGGGATGTGGGGTTATGGACAGTTTCCGAGACACACAGGGATCTGGGGTTATGGACAGTTTCAGAGACACACAGGGATGTTGGGTTATGGACAGTTTCAGAGACACACAATGATGAGGGGTGATGGGTTTGAGTCACACACAGGGATGTGGGGTGATGGAGGATTTCAGAGACACACAGGGGTGTGGGGTGATGTTCGTTTTCAGAGACACGCAGGGATGTGTGGTGTAGGGTTTGAGAGACACACAAGGATGTGGGGTGATGGTGGGTTTCAGAGACTCTCAGGGATGTGGGGTGATGGGTTTCAGAGACATACAGGGATGTGGGGTGATGGTTGGTTTCAGAGACACACACGGATGTGGGGTGATGGGTTTCAGAGACACAAAGGGATCTAGGATTATGGACAGTTTCAGAGACACACAGGGATGTGGGGTTATAGACAGTTTCAGAGACACACAGGGATGTGGGGTGATGGTGAGTTTCAGAGACACACAGGGATGTGTGTTCATGGGTTTCAGAGACACACACGGATGTGGGGTGATGGGTTTCAGAGACATACAGGGATGTGTTGTGATGGGTTTCAGAGACACACAGGGATGTGTGCTGATGGGTTTCAGAGACATGCATGGATGTGGGGTGATGGTGGGTTTCAGAGACACACAGGGCTGTGTGTTCATGGGTTTCAGAGACACACACAGATGTGGGGTGATGGGTTTCAGAGACACACAGGGATGTGGTGTGATGGGTTCCAGAGACACACAGGGATGTGTGGTGATGGTGGGTTTCAGAGACACACAGGGATGTGGGGAGATGGTGGGTTTCAGAGACACGGGGACGTGGGGTGATGGTGGGTTCGAGAGACACACAGGGATGTCGGGCGATGGTGGGTTTCAGAGACGCACAGGGATGTGGGGTGATGGTGGGTTTCAGAGACACACAGGGATGTGGGCTGATGGTGAGTTTCAGAGACACAGGGATGTGGGGTTATGGACAGTTTCCGAGACACACAGGGATCTGGGGTTATGGACAGTTTCAGAGACACACAGGGATGTGGGGTTATGGACAGTTTCAGAGACACACAGTGATGAGGGGTGATGGATTTGAGTCACACACAGGGATGTGGGGTGATGGAGGATTTCAGAGACACACAGGGATGTGGGGTGATGTTCGTTTTCAGAGACACACAGGGATGTGGGGTGATGGTGGGTTTCAGAGACACACAGGGATGTGTGGTGTAGGGTTTGAGAGACACACAAGGATGTGGTGTGATGGTGGGTTTCAGAGACTCACAGGGATGTGGGGTGATGGGTTTCAGAGACATACAGGGATGTGGGGTGATGGTTGGTTTCAGAGACACACACGGATGTGGGGTGATGGAGGGTTTTATAGACACACAGGGATGTCGGGTGATGGTGGGTTTCAGAGACACACACGGATGTGGGGTGATGGGTTTCAGAGACACACAGGGATCTAGGATTATGGACAGTTTCAGAGACACACTGGGATGTGGGGTTATAGACAGTTTCAGAGACACACAGGGATGTGTGTTCATGGGTTTCAGAGACACACACGAATGTGGTGTGATGTGTTTCACAGATACACAGGGGTGTGTGCTGATGGGTTTCAGAGACATGCATGGATGTGGGGTGATGGTGGATTTCAGAGACACACAGGGATGTGGAGTGATGGTGGGTTTCAGAGACCCACTGGGATGTGGGGTGATGGACAGTTTCACAGACACACAGGGATGTGGGATGATGGACAGTTTCAGAGACACACAGGGATGTGTGGTGATGGGTTTCAGAGACACACAGGGATGTAGGGTGATGGAGGGTTTCAGAGACAAACAGGGATGTGGGTGATGGTGGGTTTCAGTGACACACATGGATGTGGAGTAATGGACAATTTCATTGACACACAGGGATGTGGGGTGGTGGACAGTTTCAGAGACACACAGGGATGTGTGATGTTGGACAGTTTCAGAGACACGCAGGGATGTGGGGTGATGGTGGGTTTCAGAGAAACACAGGGATGTGGGGTGGTGGGTTTCCGAGACATACAGGGATGTGGAGTACTTGAGGGTTTCAGAGACACACAGGGATGTGGGGTGTTGGACGGTTTCAGAGACACACAGGGATGTGGGGTGATGGTGAGATTCAGAGACACACAGGGATGAGGGGTGATGGATTTCAGAGACACACAGTGATGTGGTGTGATGGAGAATTTCAGAGACACACAGGTATGTGGGGTGATGGGTTTCAGAGACACACAGGGATGTGGAGTGATGGTGGGTTTCAGAGACACACAGGGATGTGGGGAGATGGTGGGTTTCAGAGAAACACAGGGATGTCGAGTGATGGTGGGTTTCAGAGACACACAGGGATGTGTGGTGTAGGGTTTGAGAGACATACAGGGATGTGGGGTGATGGTTGGTTTCAGAGACACAAAGGGATCTAGGATTATGGACAGTTTCAGAGACACACAGGGATGTGGGGTTATAGACAGTTTCAGAGACACACAGGGATGTGGGGTGATGGTGAGTTTCAGAGACACACAGGGATGTGTGTTCATGGGTTTCAGAGACACACACGGATGTGGGGTGATGGGTTTCAGAGACATACAGGGATGTGGGGAGATGGTGGGTTTCAGAGACACGGGGACGTGGGGTGATGGTGGGTTCGAGAGACACACAGGGATGTCGGGCGATGGTGGGTTTCAGAGACACACAGGGATGTGGGGTAATGGTGGGTTTCAGAGACACACAGGGATGTGGGCTGATAGTGAGTTTCAGAGACACAGGGATGTGGGGTTATGGACAGTTTCCGAGACACACAGGGATCTGGGGTTATGGACAGTTTCAGAGACACACAGGGATGTGGGGTTATGGACAGTTTCAGAGACACACAGTGATGAGGGGTGATGGATTTGAGTCACACACAGGGATGTGGGGTGATGGAGGATTTCAGAGACACACAGGGATGTGTGCTGATGGGTTTCAGAGACATGCATGGATGTGGGGTGATGGTGGGTTTCAGAGACACACAGGGATTTGGAGTGATGGTGGGTTTCAGAGACACAGGGCTGTGTGTTCATGGGTTTCAGAGACACACACGGATGTGGGGTGATGGGTTTCAGAGACACACAGGGATGTGTTGTGATGGGTTTCAGAGACACACAGGGATGTGTGCTGATGGGTTTCAGAGACATGCATGGATGTGGGGTGATGGTGGGTTTCCGAGACACACAGGGATCTGGAGTGATGGTGGGTTTCAGAGACACACCGGGATGTGGGGTGATGGACAGTTTCACAGACACACAGGGATGTGGGATGATGGACAGTTTCAGAGACACACAGGGATGTGTGTTGATGGGTTTCAGAGACACACAGTGATCTAGGGTGATGCAGGATTTCAGAGACACACAGGGATGTGGGTGATGGTGGGTTTCAGTGACACACATGGATGTGGAGTAATGGACAGTTTCATTGACACACAGGGATGTGGGGTGGTGGACAGTTTCAGAGACACACAGGGATGTGTGATGTTGGATAGTTTCAGAGACACACAGGGATGTGGGGTGATCGTGGGTTTCAGAGAAACACAGGAATGTGGGGTGGTGGGTTTCCGAGACATACAGGGATGTCGAGAACTTGAGGGTTTCAGAGACACACAGGGATGTGGGGTGTTGGAAGGTTTCAGAGACACACAGGGATCTGGAGTGATGGTGGGTTTCAGAGACACACAGGGATGTGTGTTCATGGGTTTCAGAGAGACACACGGATGTGGGGTGATGGGTTTCAGACACACACAGGGATGTGTTGTGATGGGTTTCAGAGACACACAGGGATGTGTGCTGATGGATTTCAGAGACATGCATGGATGTGGGGTGATGGTGGGTTTCAGAGACACACAGGTATCTGGAGTGACGGTGGGTTTCAGAGACACACCGGGATGTGGGGTGATGGACAGTTTCACAGACACACAGGGATGTGGGATGATGGACAGTTTCAGAGACACACAGGGATGTGTGGTGATGGGTTTCAGAGACACACAGGGATCTAGGGTGATGGAGGGTTTCAGAGACACACAGGGATGTGGGTGATGGTGGGTTTCAGTGACACTCATGGATGTGGTGTAATGGACAGTTTCATTGACACACAGGGATGTGGGGTGGTGGACAGTTTCAGAGACACACAGGGATGTGTGAGGTTGGATAGTTTCAGAGACACACAGGGATGTGGGGTGATGCTGGGTTTCAGAGACACACAGGGATGTGGGGTGATGGTGGGTTTCAGAGAAACACAGGGATTTCGAGTGATGGTGGGTTTCAGAGACACACAGGGATATGGGGTGATGGTGGGTTTCAGAGATACACAGGGCTGTGTTGTGATGGGTTTCAGAGACACAGGGATATGGGGTGATGGTGTGTTTCAGAGATACACAGTGATGTTGGGTGATGGGTTTCATGGAGACACAGGGATGTGGGGTGATGCTGGGTTTCAGAGACACACAGGGATGTGGGGTGATGGTGGGTTTCAGAGAAACACAGGGATTTCGAGTGATGGTGGGTTTCAGAGACACACAGGGATATGGGGTGATGGTGGGTTTCAGAGATACACAGGGCTGTGTTGTGATGGGTTTCAGAGACACAGGGATATGGGGTGATGGTGTGTTTCAGAGATACACAGTGATGTTGGGTGATGGGTTTCATGGAGACACAGGGATGTGGGGTGATGGTGGATTTCAGAGACACAGGGATGTGGGGTGATGGTGGCTTTCAGAGACACACAGGGATGTCGGGTGATGGTGGGTTTCAGAGACACACAGCGATGTCGGGTTATGGACAGTTTCAGAGACACACAGGGATGTGGCGTTATGGACAGTTTCAGAGACACACAGGGATGTGGGGTTATGGACAGTTTCAGAGACACGCAGTGATGAGGGGTGATGGATTTGAGTCACACACAGGGATGTGGGGTGATGGAGGATTTCAGAGACACACAGGGATGTGTGCTGATGGGTTTCAGAGACATGCATGGATGTGAGGTGATGGTGGGTTTCAGAGACACACAGGGATCTGGAGTGATGGTGGGTTTCAGAGACACAGGGCTGTGTGTTCATGGGTTTCAGAGACACACACGGATGTGGGGTGATGGGTTTCAGAGACACACAGGGATGTGGGGTGATTGTGGGTTTCAGAGACACACAGGGATGTGGTGTGATGGGTTCCAGAGACACACAGGGATGTGTGGTGATGGTGGGTTTCAGAGACACACAGGGATGTGGGGAGATGGTGGGTTTCGGAGACACGGGGACGTGGGGTGATGGTGGGTTCCAGAGACACACAGGGATGTCGGGCGATGCTGGGTTTCAGTGACACACAGGGATGTGGGGTGATGGGTTTCAGAGACACACAGGGATGTGTGTTCATGGGTTTCAGAGACACACACGGATGTGGGGTGATGGGTTTCAGAGACATACAGGGATGTGGGGAGATGGTGGGTTTCAGAGACACGGGGACGTGGGGTGATGGTGGGTTCGAGAGACACACAGGGATGTCGGGCGATGGTGGGTTTCAGAGACACACAGGGATGTGGGGTAATGGTGGGTTTCAGAGACACACAGGGATGTGGGCTGATAGTGAGTTTCAGAGACACAGGGATGTGGGGTTATGGACAGTTTCCGAGACACACAGGGATCTGGGGTTATGGACAGTTTCAGAGACACACAGGGATGTGGGGTTATGGACAGTTTCAGAGACACACAGTGATGAGGGGTGATGGATTTGAGTCACACACAGGGATGTGGGGTGATGGAGGATTTCAGAGACACACAGGGATGTGTGCTGATGGGTTTCAGAGACATGCATGGATGTGGGGTGATGGTGGGTTTCAGAGACACACAGGGATTTGGAGTGATGGTGGGTTTCAGAGACACAGGGCTGTGTGTTCATGGGTTTCAGAGACACACACGGATGTGGGGTGATGGGTTTCAGAGACACACAGGGATGTGTTGTGATGGGTTTCAGAGACACACAGGGATGTGTGCTGATGGGTTTCAGAGACATGCATGGATGTGGGGTGATGGTGGGTTTCCGAGACACACAGGGATCTGGAGTGATGGTGGGTTTCAGAGACACACCGGGATGTGGGGTGATGGACAGTTTCACAGACACACAGGGATGTGGGATGATGGACAGTTTCAGAGACACACAGGGATGTGTGTTGATGGGTTTCAGAGACACACAGTGATCTAGGGTGATGCAGGATTTCAGAGACACACAGGGATGTGGGTGATGGTGGGTTTCAGTGACACACATGGATGTGGAGTAATGGACAGTTTCATTGACACACAGGGATGTGGGGTGGTGGACAGTTTCAGAGACACACAGGGATGTGTGATGTTGGATAGTTTCAGAGACACACAGGGATGTGGGGTGATCGTGGGTTTCAGAGAAACACAGGAATGTGGGGTGGTGGGTTTCCGAGACATACAGGGATGTCGAGAACTTGAGGGTTTCAGAGACACACAGGGATGTGGGGTGTTGGAAGGTTTCAGAGACACACAGGGATCTGGAGTGATGGTGGGTTTCAGAGACACACAGGGATGTGTGTTCATGGGTTTCAGAGAGACACACGGATGTGGGGTGATGGGTTTCAGACACACACAGGGATGTGTTGTGATGGGTTTCAGAGACACACAGGGATGTGTGCTGATGGATTTCAGAGACATGCATGGATGTGGGGTGATGGTGGGTTTCAGAGACACACAGGTATCTGGAGTGACGGTGGGTTTCAGAGACACACCGGGATGTGGGGTGATGGACAGTTTCACAGACACACAGGGATGTGGGATGATGGACAGTTTCAGAGACACACAGGGATGTGTGGTGATGGGTTTCAGAGACACACAGGGATCTAGGGTGATGGAGGGTTTCAGAGACACACAGGGATGTGGGTGATGGTGGGTTTCAGTGACACTCATGGATGTGGTGTAATGGACAGTTTCATTGACACACAGGGATGTGGGGTGGTGGACAGTTTCAGAGACACACAGGGATGTGTGAGGTTGGATAGTTTCAGAGACACACAGGGATGTGGGGTGATGCTGGGTTTCAGAGACACACAGGGATGTGGGGTGATGGTGGGTTTCAGAGAAACACAGGGATTTCGAGTGATGGTGGGTTTCAGAGACACACAGGGATATGGGGTGATGGTGGGTTTCAGAGATACACAGGGCTGTGTTGTGATGGGTTTCAGAGACACAGGGATATGGGGTGATGGTGTGTTTCAGAGATACACAGTGATGTTGGGTGATGGGTTTCATGGAGACACAGGGATGTGGGGTGATGCTGGGTTTCAGAGACACACAGGGATGTGGGGTGATGGTGGGTTTCAGAGAAACACAGGGATTTCGAGTGATGGTGGGTTTCAGAGACACACAGGGATATGGGGTGATGGTGGGTTTCAGAGATACACAGGGCTGTGTTGTGATGGGTTTCAGAGACACAGGGATATGGGGTGATGGTGTGTTTCAGAGATACACAGTGATGTTGGGTGATGGGTTTCATGGAGACACAGGGATGTGGGGTGATGGTGGATTTCAGAGACACAGGGATGTGGGGTGATGGTGGCTTTCAGAGACACACAGGGATGTCGGGTGATGGTGGGTTTCAGAGACACACAGCGATGTCGGGTTATGGACAGTTTCAGAGACACACAGGGATGTGGCGTTATGGACAGTTTCAGAGACACACAGGGATGTGGGGTTATGGACAGTTTCAGAGACACGCAGTGATGAGGGGTGATGGATTTGAGTCACACACAGGGATGTGGGGTGATGGAGGATTTCAGAGACACACAGGGATGTGTGCTGATGGGTTTCAGAGACATGCATGGATGTGAGGTGATGGTGGGTTTCAGAGACACACAGGGATCTGGAGTGATGGTGGGTTTCAGAGACACAGGGCTGTGTGTTCATGGGTTTCAGAGACACACACGGATGTGGGGTGATGGGTTTCAGAGACACACAGGGATGTGGGGTGATTGTGGGTTTCAGAGACACACAGGGATGTGGTGTGATGGGTTCCAGAGACACACAGGGATGTGTGGTGATGGTGGGTTTCAGAGACACACAGGGATGTGGGGAGATGGTGGGTTTCGGAGACACGGGGACGTGGGGTGATGGTGGGTTCCAGAGACACACAGGGATGTCGGGCGATGCTGGGTTTCAGTGACACACAGGGATGTGGGGTGATGGTGAATTTCAGAGACACAGGGATGTGGGGTTATGGACAGTTTCCGAGACACACAGGGATCTGGGGTTATGGACAGTTTCAGAGACACACAGGGATGTGGGGTTATGGACAGTTCCAGAGACACACAGTGATGAGGGGTGATGGATTTGAGTCACACACAGGGATGTGGGATGATGGAGGATTTCAGAGACACACAGGGATGTGGGGTGATGTTCGTTTTCAGAGACACACAGGGATGTGGGGTGATGGTGGGTTTCAGAGACTCACAGGGATGTGGGGTGATGGGTTTCAGAGACATACATGGATGTGGGGTGATGGTTGGTTTCAGAGACACACACGGATGTGGCGTGATGGAGGGTTTTATAGACACACAGGGATGTCGGGTGATGGTGGGTTTCAGAGACACACACGGATGTGGGGTGATGGGTTTCAGAGACACACAGGGATATAGGATTATGGACAGTTTCAGAGACACACTGGAATGTGGGGTTATAGACAGTTTCAGAGACACACAGGGATGTGTGTTCATGGGTTTCAGAGACACACACGAATGTGGGGTGATGTGTTTCACAGACACACAGGGATGTGTGCTGATGGGTTTCAGAGACATGCATGGATGTGGGGTGATGGTGGGTTTCAGAGACACACAGGGATGTGGAGTGATGGTGGGTTTCAGAGACCCACTGGGATGTGGGGTGATGGACAGTTTCACAGACACACAGGGATGTGGGATGATGGACAGTTTCAGACACACCCAGAGATGTGTGGTGATGGGTTTCAGAGACACACAGGGATGTAGGGTGATGGAGGGTTTCAGAGACACACAGGGATGTGGGTGATGGTGGGTTTCAGTGACACAGATGGATGTGGAGTAATGGACAATTTCATTGACACACAGGGATGTGGGGTGGTGGACAGTTTCAGAGACACACAGGGATGTGTGATGTTGGACAGTTTCAGAGACACACAGGGATGTGGGGTGATGGTGGGTTTCAGAGAAACACAGGGATGTGGGGTTGTGGGTTTCCGAGACATACAGGGATGTGGAGTACTTGAGGGTTTCAGAGACACACAGGGATGTGGGGTGTTGGACGGTTTCAGAGACACACAGGGATGTGGGGTGATGGTGAGATTCAGAGACACACAGGTATGTGGGGTGATGGGTTTCAGAGACACACAGGGATGTGGAGTGATGGTGGGTTCCAGAGACACACAGGGCTGTGGGGTGATGGGTTTCAGAGTCACACAGGGATGTGGGCTGTTGTTGGGTTTCAGAGACACAGGGATGTGGGGTTATGGACAGTTTCCGAGACACACAGGGATCTGGGGTTATGGACAGTTTCAGAGACACACAGGGATGTTGGGTTATGGACAGTTTCAGAGACACACAATGATGAGGGGTGATGGGTTTGAGTCACACACAGGGATGTGGGGTGATGGAGGATTTCAGAGACACACAGGGGTGTGGGGTGATGTTCGTTTTCAGAGACACGCAGGGATGTGTGGTGTAGGGTTTGAGAGACACACAAGGATGTGGGGTGATGGTGGGTTTCAGAGACTCTCAGGGATGTGGGGTGATGGGTTTCAGAGACATACAGGGATGTGGGGTGATGGTTGGTTTCAGAGACACACACGGATGTGGGGTGATGGGTTTCAGAGACACAAAGGGATCTAGGATTATGGACAGTTTCAGAGACACACAGGGATGTGGGGTTATAGACAGTTTCAGAGACACACAGGGATGTGGGGTGATGGTGAGTTTCAGAGACACACAGGGATGTGTGTTCATGGGTTTCAGAGACACACACGGATGTGGGGTGATGGGTTTCAGAGACATACAGGGATGTGTTGTGATGGGTTTCAGAGACACACAGGGATGTGTGCTGATGGGTTTCAGAGACATGCATGGATGTGGGGTGATGGTGGGTTTCAGAGACACACAGGGCTGTGTGTTCATGGGTTTCAGAGACACACACAGATGTGGGGTGATGGGTTTCAGAGACACACAGGGATGTGGTGTGATGGGTTCCAGAGACACACAGGGATGTGTGGTGATGGTGGGTTTCAGAGACACACAGGGATGTGGGGAGATGGTGGGTTTCAGAGACACGGGGACGTGGGGTGATGGTGGGTTCGAGAGACACACAGGGATGTCGGGCGATGGTGGGTTTCAGAGACACACAGGGATGTGGGGTGATGGTGGGTTTCAGAGACACACAGGGATGTGGGCTGATGGTGAGTTTCAGAGACACAGGGATGTGGGGTTATGGACAGTTTCCGAGACACACAGGGATCTGGGGTTATGGACAGTTTCAGAGACACACAGGGATGTGGGGTTATGGACAGTTTCAGAGACACACAGTGATGAGGGGTGATGGATTTGAGTCACACACAGGGATGTGGGGTGATGGAGGATTTCAGAGACACACAGGGATGTGGGGTGATGTTCGTTTTCAGAGACACACAGGGATGTGGGGTGATGGTGGGTTTCAGAGACACACAGGGATGTGTGGTGTAGGGTTTGAGAGACACACAAGGATGTGGTGTGATGGTGGGTTTCAGAGACTCACAGGGATGTGGGGTGATGGGTTTCAGAGACATACAGGGATGTGGGGTGATGGTTGGTTTCAGAGACACACACGGATGTGGGGTGATGGAGGGTTTTATAGACACACAGGGATGTCGGGTGATGGTGGGTTTCAGAGACACACACGGATGTGGGGTGATGGGTTTCAGAGACACACAGGGATCTAGGATTATGGACAGTTTCAGAGACACACTGGGATGTGGGGTTATAGACAGTTTCAGAGACACACAGGGATGTGTGTTCATGGGTTTCAGAGACACACACGAATGTGGTGTGATGTGTTTCACAGATACACAGGGGTGTGTGCTGATGGGTTTCAGAGACATGCATGGATGTGGGGTGATGGTGGATTTCAGAGACACACAGGGATGTGGAGTGATGGTGGGTTTCAGAGACCCACTGGGATGTGGGGTGATGGACAGTTTCACAGACACACAGGGATGTGGGATGATGGATAGTTTCAGAGACACACAGGGATGTGTGGTGATGGGTTTCAGAGACACACAGGGATGTAGGGTGATGGAGGGTTTCAGAGACAAACAGGGATGTGGGTGATGGTGGGTTTCAGTGACACACATGGATGTGGAGTAATGGACAATTTCATTGACACACAGGGATGTGGGGTGGTGGACAGTTTCAGAGACACACAGGGATGTGTGATGTTGGACAGTTTCAGAGACACGCAGGGATGTGGGGTGATGGTGGGTTTCAGAGAAACACAGGGATGTGGGGTGGTGGGTTTCCGAGACATACAGGGATGTGGAGTACTTGAGGGTTTCAGAGACACACAGGGATGTGGGGTGTTGGACGGTTTCAGAGACACACAGGGATGTGGGGTGATGGTGAGATTCAGAGACACACAGGGATGAGGGGTGATGGATTTCAGAGACACACAGTGATGTGGTGTGATGGAGAATTTCAGAGACACACAGGTATGTGGGGTGATGGGTTTCAGAGACACACAGGGATGTGGAGTGATGGTGGGTTTCAGAGACACACAGGGATGTGGGGAGATGGTGGGTTTCAGAGAAACACAGGGATGTCGAGTGATGGTGGGTTTCAGAGACACACAGGGATGTGTGGTGTAGGGTTTGAGAGACATACAGGGATGTGGGGTGATGGTTGGTTTCAGAGACACAAAGGGATCTAGGATTATGGACAGTTTCAGAGACACACCGGGATGTGGGGTTATAGACAGTTTCAGAGACACACAGGGATGTGGGGTGATGGTGAGTTTCAGAGACACACAGGGATGTGTGTTCATGGGTTTCAGAGACACACACGGATGTGGGGTGATGGGTTTCAGAGACATACAGGGATGTGGGGAGATGGTGGGTTTCAGAGACACGGGGACGTGGGGTGATGGTGGGTTCGAGAGACACACAGGGATGTCGGGCGATGGTGGGTTTCAGAGACACACAGGGATGTGGGGTAATGGTGGGTTTCAGAGACACACAGGGATGTGGGCTGATAGTGAGTTTCAGAGACACAGGGATGTGGGGTTATGGACAGTTTCCGAGACACACAGGGATCTGGGGTTATGGACAGTTTCAGAGACACACAGGGATGTGGGGTTATGGACAGTTTCAGAGACACACAGTGATGAGGGGTGATGGATTTGAGTCACACACAGGGATGTGGGGTGATGGAGGATTTCAGAGACACACAGGGATGTGTGCTGATGGGTTTCAGAGACATGCATGGATGTGGGGTGATGGTGGGTTTCAGAGACACACAGGGATTTGGAGTGATGGTGGGTTTCAGAGACACAGGGCTGTGTGTTCATGGGTTTCAGAGACACACACGGATGTGGGGTGATGGGTTTCAGAGACACACAGGGATGTGTTGTGATGGGTTTCAGAGACACACAGGGATGTGTGCTGATGGGTTTCAGAGACATGCATGGATGTGGGGTGATGGTGGGTTTCCGAGACACACAGGGATCTGGAGTGATGGTGGGTTTCAGAGACACACCGGGATGTTGGGTGATGGACAGTTTCACAGACACACAGGGATGTGGGATGATGGACAGTTTCAGAGACACACAGGGATGTGTGTTGATGGGTTTCAGAGACACACAGGGATCTAGGGTGATGCAGGATTTCAGAGACACACAGGGATGTGGGTGATGGTGGGTTTCAGTGACACACATGGATGTGGAGTAATGGACAGTTTCATTGACACACAGGGATGTGGGGTGGTGGACAGTTTCAGAGACACACAGGGATGTGTGATGTTGGATAGTTTCAGAGACACACAGGGATGTGGGGTGATCGTGGGTTTCAGAGAAACACAGGAATGTGGGGTGGTGGGTTTCCGAGACATACAGGGATGTCGAGAACTTGAGGGTTTCAGAGACACACAGGGATGTGGGGTGTTGGAAGGTTTCAGAGACACACAGGGATCTGGAGTGATGGTGGGTTTCAGAGACACACAGGGATGTGTGTTCATGGGTTTCAGAGAGACACACGGATGTGGGGTGATGGGTTTCAGACACACACAGGGATGTGTTGTGATGGGTTTCAGAGACACACAGGGATGTGTGCTGATGGATTTCAGAGACATGCATGGATGTGGGGTGATGGTGGGTTTCAGAGACACACAGGTATCTGGAGTGACGGTGGGTTTCAGAGACACACCGGGATGTGGGGTGATGGACAGTTTCACAGACACACAGGGATGTGGGATGATGGACAGTTTCAGAGACACACAGGGATGTGTGGTGATGGGTTTCAGAGACACACAGGGATCTAGGGTGATGGAGGGTTTCAGAGACACACAGGGATGTGGGTGATGGTGGGTTTCAGTGACACTCATGGATGTGGTGTAATGGACAGTTTCATTGACACACAGGGATGTGGGGTGGTGGACAGTTTCAGAGACACACAGGGATGTGTGAGGTTGGATAGTTTCAGAGACACACAGGGATGTGGGGTGATGCTGGGTTTCAGAGACACACAGGGATGTGGGGTGATGGTGGGTTTCAGAGAAACACAGGGATTTCGAGTGATGGTGGGTTTCAGAGACACACAGGGATATGGGGTGATGGTGGGTTTCAGAGATACACAGGGCTGTGTTGTGATGGGTTTCAGAGACACAGGGATATGGGGTGATGGTGTGTTTCAGAGATACACAGTGATGTTGGGTGATGGGTTTCATGGAGACACAGGGATGTGGGGTGATGCTGGGTTTCAGAGACACACAGGGATGTGGGGTGATGGTGGGTTTCAGAGAAACACAGGGATTTCGAGTGATGGTGGGTTTCAGAGACACACAGGGATATGGGGTGATGGTGGGTTTCAGAGATACACAGGGCTGTGTTGTGATGGGTTTCAGAGACACAGGGATATGGGGTGATGGTGTGTTTCAGAGATACACAGTGATGTTGGGTGATGGGTTTCATGGAGACACAGGGATGTGGGGTGATGGTGGATTTCAGAGACACAGGGATGTGGGGTGATGGTGGCTTTCAGAGACACACAGGGATGTCGGGTGATGGTGGGTTTCAGAGACACACAGCGATGTCGGGTTATGGACAGTTTCAGAGACACACAGGGATGTGGCGTTATGGACAGTTTCAGAGACACACAGGGATGTGGGGTTATGGACAGTTTCAGAGACACGCAGTGATGAGGGGTGATGGATTTGAGTCACACACAGGGATGTGGGGTGATGGAGGATTTCAGAGACACACAGGGATGTGTGCTGATGGGTTTCAGAGACATGCATGGATGTGAGGTGATGGTGGGTTTCAGAGACACACAGGGATCTGGAGTGATGGTGGGTTTCAGAGACACAGGGCTGTGTGTTCATGGGTTTCAGAGACACACACGGATGTGGGGTGATGGGTTTCAGAGACACACAGGGATGTGGGGTGATTGTGGGTTTCAGAGACACACAGGGATGTGGTGTGATGGGTTCCAGAGACACACAGGGATGTGTGGTGATGGTGGGTTTCAGAGACACACAGGGATGTGGGGAGATGGTGGGTTTCGGAGACACGGGGACGTGGGGTGATGGTGGGTTCCAGAGACACACAGGGATGTCGGGCGATGCTGGGTTTCAGTGACACACAGGGATGTGGGGTGATGGTGAATTTCAGAGACACAGGGATGTGGGGTTATGGACAGTTTCCGAGACACACAGGGATCTGGGGTTATGGACAGTTTCAGAGACACACAGGGATGTGGGGTTATGGACAGTTCCAGAGACACACAGTGATGAGGGGTGATGGATTTGAGTCACACACAGGGATGTGGGGTGATGGAGGATTTCAGAGGCACACAGGGATGTGGGGTGATGTTCGTTTTCAGAGACACACAGGGATGTGGGGTGATGGTGGGTTTCAGAGACTCACAGGGATGTGGGGTGATGGGTTTCAGAGACATACAGGGATGTGGGGTGATGGTTGGTTTCAGAGACACACACGGATGTGGCGTGATGGAGGGTTTTATAGACACACAGGGATATAGGATTATGGACAGTTTCAGAGACACACTGGGATGTGGGGTTATAGACAGTTTCAGAGACACACAGGGATGTGTGTTCATGGATTTCAGAGACACACACGAATGTGGGGTGATGTGTTTCACAGACACACAGGGATGTGTGCTGATGGGTTTCAGAGACATGCATGGATGTGGGGTGATGGTGGGTTTCAGAGACACACAGGGATGTGGAGTGATGGTGGGTTTCAGAGACCCCCTGGGATGTGGGGTGATGGACAGTTTCACAGACACACAGGGATGTGGGATGATGGACAGTTTCAGACACACCCAGAGATGTGTGGTGATGGGTTTCAGAGACACACAGGGATGTAGGGTGATGGAGGGTTTCAGAGACACACAGGGATGTGGGTGATGGTGGGTTTCAGTGACACAGATGGATGTGGAGTAATGGACAATTTCATTGACACACAGGGATGTGGGGTGGTGGACAGTTTCAGAGACACACAGGGATGTGTGATGTTGGACAGTTTCAGAGACACACAGGGATGTGGGGTGATGGTGGGTTTCAGAGAAACACAGGGATGTGGGGTGGTGGGTTTCCGAGACATACAGGGATGTGGAGTACTTGAGGGTTTCAGAGACACACAGGGATGTGGGGTGTTGGACGGTTTCAGAGACACACAGGGATGTGGGGTGATGGTGAGATTCAGAGACACACAGGTATGTGGGGTGATGGGTTTCAGAGACACACAGGGATGTGGAGTGATGGTGGGTTCCAGAGACACACAGGGCTGTGGGGTGATGGGTTTCAGAGTCACACAGGGATGTGGGCTGTTGTTGGGTTTCAGAGACACACAGGGTGTAGGGTGATGCTGGGTTTCAGAGACACACAGGGATGTGGGGAGATGGTGGGTTTCAGAGAAACACAGGGATGTCGAGTGATGGTGGGTTTCAGAGACACACAGGGATGTGGGCTGATGGTGAGTTTCAGAGACACAGGGATGTGGGGTTATGGACAGTTTCCGAGACACACAGGGATCTGGGGTTATGGACAGTTTCAGAGACACACAGGGATGTTGGGTTATGGACAGTTTCAGAGACACACAATGATGAGGGGTGATGGGTTTGAGTCACACACAGGGATGTGGGGTGATGGAGGATTTCAGAGACACACAGGGATGTGGGGTGATGGTGAGATTCAGAGACACACAGGTATGTGGGGTGATGGGTTTCAGAGACACACAGGGATGTGGAGTGATGGTGGGTTCCAGAGACACACAGGGCTGTGGGGTGATGGGTTTCAGAGTCACACAGGGATGTGGGCTGTTGTTGGGTTTCAGAGACACACAGGGTGTAGGGTGATGCTGGGTTTCAGAGACACACAGGGATGTGGGGAGATGGTGGGTTTCAGAGAAACACAGGGATGTCGAGTGATGGTGGGTTTCAGAGACACACAGGGATGTGGGCTGATGGTGAGTTTCAGAGACACAGGGATGTGGGGTTATGGACAGTTTCCGAGACACACAGGGATCTGGGGTTATGGACAGTTTCAGAGACACACAGGGATGTTGGGTTATGGACAGTTTCAGAGACACACAATGATGAGGGGTGATGGGTTTGAGTCACACACAGGGATGTGGGGTGATGGAGGATTTCAGAGACACACAGGGGTGTGGGGTGATGTTCGTTTTCAGAGACACACAGGGATGTTGGGTGATGGTGGGTTTCAGAGACACGCAGGGATGTGTGGTGTAGGGTTTGAGAGACACACAAGGATGTGGGGTGATGGTGGGTTTCAGAGACTCTCAGGGATGTGGGGTGATGGGTTTCAGAGACATACAGGGATGTGGGGTGATGGTTGGTTTCAGAGACACACACGGATGTGGGGTGATGGAGGGTTTTATAGACACACAGGGATGTCGGGTGATGGTGGGTTTCAGAGACACACACGGATGTGGGGTGATGGGTTTCAGAGACACACAGGGATCTAGGATTATGGACAGTTTCAGAGACACACTGGGATGTGGGGTTATAGACAGTTTCAGAGACACACAGGGATGTGTGTTCATGGGTTTCAGAGACACACACGGATGTGGGGTGATGGGTTTCAGAGACACACAGGGATGTGTTGTGATGGGTTTCAGAGACACACAGGGATGTGTGCTGATGGGTTTCAGAGACATGCATGGATGTGGGGTGATGGTGGGTTTCCGAGACACACAGGGATCTGGAGTGATGGTGGGTTTCAGAGACACACCGGGATGTGGGGTGATGGACAGTTTCACAGACACACAGGGATGTGGGATGATGGACAGTTTCAGAGACACACAGGGATGTGTGTTCATGGGTTTCAGAGACACACACAGATGTGGGGTGATGGGTTTCAGAGACACACAGGGATGTGGTGTGATGGGTTCCAGAGACACACAGGGATGTGTGGTGATGGTGGGTTTCAGAGACACACAGGGATGTGGGGAGATGGTGGGTTTCAGAGACACGGGGACGTGGGGTGATGGTGGGTTCGAGAGACACACAGGGATGTCGGGCGATGGTGGGTTTCAGAGACACACAGGGATGTGGGGTGATGGTGGGTTTCAGAGACACACAGGGATGTGGGCTGATGGTGAGTTTCAGAGACACAGGGATGTGGGGTTATGGACAGTTTCCGAGACACACAGGGATCTGGGGTTATGGACAGTTTCAGAGACACACAGGGATGTGGGGTTATGGACAGTTTCAGAGACACACAGTGATGAGGGGTGATGGATTTGAGTCACACACAGGGATGTGGGGTGATGGAGGATTTCAGAGACACACAGGGATGTGGGGTGATGTTCGTTTTCAGAGACACACAGGGATGTGGGGTGATGGTGGGTTTCAGAGACACACAGGGATGTGTGGTGTAGGGTTTGAGAGACACACAAGGATGTGGTGTGATGGTGGGTTTCAGAGACTCACAGGGATGTGGGGTGATGGGTTTCAGAGACATACAGGGATGTGGGGTGATGGTTGGTTTCAGAGACACACACGGATGTGGGGTGATGGAGGGTTTTATAGACACACAGGGATGTCGGGTGATGGTGGGTTTCAGAGACACACACGGATGTGGGGTGATGGGTTTCAGAGACACACAGGGATCTAGGATTATGGACAGTTTCAGAGACACACTGGGATGTGGGGTTATAGACAGTTTCAGAGACACACAGGGATGTGTGTTCATGGGTTTCAGAGACACACACGAATGTGGTGTGATGTGTTTCACAGATACACAGGGGTGTGTGCTGATGGGTTTCAGAGACATGCATGGATGTGGGGTGATGGTGGATTTCAGAGACACACAGGGATGTGGAGTGATGGTGGGTTTCAGAGACCCACTGGGATGTGGGGTGATGGACAGTTTCACAGACACACAGGGATGTGGGATGATGGATAGTTTCAGAGACACACAGGGATGTGTGGTGATGGGTTTCAGAGACACACAGGGATGTAGGGTGATGGAGGGTTTCAGAGACAAACAGGGATGTGGGTGATGGTGGGTTTCAGTGACACACATGGATGTGGAGTAATGGACAATTTCATTGACACACAGGGATGTGGGGTGGTGGACAGTTTCAGAGACACACAGGGATGTGTGATGTTGGACAGTTTCAGAGACACGCAGGGATGTGGGGTGATGGTGGGTTTCAGAGAAACACAGGGATGTGGGGTGGTGGGTTTCCGAGACATACAGGGATGTGGAGTACTTGAGGGTTTCAGAGACACACAGGGATGTGGGGTGTTGGACGGTTTCAGAGACACACAGGGATGTGGGGTGATGGTGAGATTCAGAGACACACAGGGATGAGGGGTGATGGATTTCAGAGACACACAGTGATGTGGTGTGATGGAGAATTTCAGAGACACACAGGTATGTGGGGTGATGGGTTTCAGAGACACACAGGGATGTGGAGTGATGGTGGGTTTCAGAGACACACAGGGATGTGGGGAGATGGTGGGTTTCAGAGAAACACAGGGATGTCGAGTGATGGTGGGTTTCAGAGACACACAGGGATGTGTGGTGTAGGGTTTGAGAGACATACAGGGATGTGGGGTGATGGTTGGTTTCAGAGACACAAAGGGATCTAGGATTATGGACAGTTTCAGAGACACACCGGGATGTGGGGTTATAGACAGTTTCAGAGACACACAGGGATGTGGGGTGATGGTGAGTTTCAGAGACACACAGGGATGTGTGTTCATGGGTTTCAGAGACACACACGGATGTGGGGTGATGGGTTTCAGAGACATACAGGGATGTGGGGAGATGGTGGGTTTCAGAGACACGGGGACGTGGGGTGATGGTGGGTTCGAGAGACACACAGGGATGTCGGGCGATGGTGGGTTTCAGAGACACACAGGGATGTGGGGTAATGGTGGGTTTCAGAGACACACAGGGATGTGGGCTGATAGTGAGTTTCAGAGACACAGGGATGTGGGGTTATGGACAGTTTCCGAGACACACAGGGATCTGGGGTTATGGACAGTTTCAGAGACACACAGGGATGTGGGGTTATGGACAGTTTCAGAGACACACAGTGATGAGGGGTGATGGATTTGAGTCACACACAGGGATGTGGGGTGATGGAGGATTTCAGAGACACACAGGGATGTGTGCTGATGGGTTTCAGAGACATGCATGGATGTGGGGTGATGGTGGGTTTCAGAGACACACAGGGATTTGGAGTGATGGTGGGTTTCAGAGACACAGGGCTGTGTGTTCATGGGTTTCAGAGACACACACGGATGTGGGGTGATGGGTTTCAGAGACACACAGGGATGTGTTGTGATGGGTTTCAGAGACACACAGGGATGTGTGCTGATGGGTTTCAGAGACATGCATGGATGTGGGGTGATGGTGGGTTTCCGAGACACACAGGGATCTGGAGTGATGGTGGGTTTCAGAGACACACCGGGATGTGGGGTGATGGACAGTTTCACAGACACACAGGGATGTGGGATGATGGACAGTTTCAGAGACACACAGGGATGTGTGTTGATGGGTTTCAGAGACACACAGGGATCTAGGGTGATGCAGGATTTCAGAGACACACAGGGATGTGGGTGATGGTGGGTTTCAGTGACACACATGGATGTGGAGTAATGGACAGTTTCATTGACACACAGGGATGTGGGGTGGTGGACAGTTTCAGAGACACACAGGGATGTGTGATGTTGGATAGTTTCAGAGACACACAGGGATGTGGGGTGATCGTGGGTTTCAGAGAAACACAGGAATGTGGGGTGGTGGGTTTCCGAGACATACAGGGATGTCGAGAACTTGAGGGTTTCAGAGACACACAGGGATGTGGGGTGTTGGAAGGTTTCAGAGACACACAGGGATCTGGAGTGATGGTGGGTTTCAGAGACACACAGGGATGTGTGTTCATGGGTTTCAGAGAGACACACGGATGTGGGGTGATGGGTTTCAGACACACACAGGGATGTGTTGTGATGGGTTTCAGAGACACACAGGGATGTGTGCTGATGGATTTCAGAGACATGCATGGATGTGGGGTGATGGTGGGTTTCAGAGACACACAGGTATCTGGAGTGACGGTGGGTTTCAGAGACACACCGGGATGTGGGGTGATGGACAGTTTCACAGACACACAGGGATGTGGGATGATGGACAGTTTCAGAGACACACAGGGATGTGTGGTGATGGGTTTCAGAGACACACAGGGATCTAGGGTGATGGAGGGTTTCAGAGACACACAGGGATGTGGGTGATGGTGGGTTTCAGTGACACTCATGGATGTGGTGTAATGGACAGTTTCATTGACACACAGGGATGTGGGGTGGTGGACAGTTTCAGAGACACACAGGGATGTGTGAGGTTGGATAGTTTCAGAGACACACAGGGATGTGGGGTGATGCTGGGTTTCAGAGACACACAGGGATGTGGGGTGATGGTGGGTTTCAGAGAAACACAGGGATTTCGAGTGATGGTGGGTTTCAGAGACACACAGGGATATGGGGTGATGGTGGGTTTCAGAGATACACAGGGCTGTGTTGTGATGGGTTTCAGAGACACAGGGATATGGGGTGATGGTGTGTTTCAGAGATACACAGTGATGTTGGGTGATGGGTTTCATGGAGACACAGGGATGTGGGGTGATGCTGGGTTTCAGAGACACACAGGGATGTGGGGTGATGGTGGGTTTCAGAGAAACACAGGGATTTCGAGTGATGGTGGGTTTCAGAGACACACAGGGATATGGGGTGATGGTGGGTTTCAGAGATACACAGGGCTGTGTTGTGATGGGTTTCAGAGACACAGGGATATGGGGTGATGGTGTGTTTCAGAGATACACAGTGATGTTGGGTGATGGGTTTCATGGAGACACAGGGATGTGGGGTGATGGTGGATTTCAGAGACACAGGGATGTGGGGTGATGGTGGCTTTCAGAGACACACAGGGATGTCGGGTGATGGTGGGTTTCAGAGACACACAGCGATGTCGGGTTATGGACAGTTTCAGAGACACACAGGGATGTGGCGTTATGGACAGTTTCAGAGACACACAGGGATGTGGGGTTATGGACAGTTTCAGAGACACGCAGTGATGAGGGGTGATGGATTTGAGTCACACACAGGGATGTGGGGTGATGGAGGATTTCAGAGACACACAGGGATGTGTGCTGATGGGTTTCAGAGACATGCATGGATGTGAGGTGATGGTGGGTTTCAGAGACACACAGGGATCTGGAGTGATGGTGGGTTTCAGAGACACAGGGCTGTGTGTTCATGGGTTTCAGAGACACACACGGATGTGGGGTGATGGGTTTCAGAGACACACAGGGATGTGGGGTGATTGTGGGTTTCAGAGACACACAGGGATGTGGTGTGATGGGTTCCAGAGACACACAGGGATGTGTGGTGATGGTGGGTTTCAGAGACACACAGGGATGTGGGGAGATGGTGGGTTTCGGAGACACGGGGACGTGGGGTGATGGTGGGTTCCAGAGACACACAGGGATGTCGGGCGATGCTGGGTTTCAGTGACACACAGGGATGTGGGGTGATGGTGAATTTCAGAGACACAGGGATGTGGGGTTATGGACAGTTTCCGAGACACACAGGGATCTGGGGTTATGGACAGTTTCAGAGACACACAGGGATGTGGGGTTATGGACAGTTCCAGAGACACACAGTGATGAGGGGTGATGGATTTGAGTCACACACAGGGATGTGGGGTGATGGAGGATTTCAGAGGCACACGGGGATGTGGGGTGATGTTCGTTTTCAGAGACACACAGGGATGTGGGGTGATGGTGGGTTTCAGAGACTCACAGGGATGTGGGGTGATGGGTTTCAGAGACATACAGGGATGTGGGGTGATGGTTGGTTTCAGAGACACACACGGATGTGGCGTGATGGAGGGTTTTATAGACACACAGGGATATAGGATTATGGACAGTTTCAGAGACACACTGGGATGTGGGGTTATAGACAGTTTCAGAGACACACAGGGATGTGTGTTCATGGATTTCAGAGACACACACGAATGTGGGGTGATGTGTTTCACAGACACACAGGGATGTGTGCTGATGGGTTTCAGAGACATGCATGGATGTGGGGTGATGGTGGGTTTCAGAGACACACAGGGATGTGGAGTGATGGTGGGTTTCAGAGACCCCCTGGGATGTGGGGTGATGGACAGTTTCACAGACACACAGGGATGTGGGATGATGGACAGTTTCAGACACACCCAGAGATGTGTGGTGATGGGTTTCAGAGACACACAGGGATGTAGGGTGATGGAGGGTTTCAGAGACACACAGGGATGTGGGTGATGGTGGGTTTCAGTGACACAGATGGATGTGGAGTAATGGACAATTTCATTGACACACAGGGATGTGGGGTGGTGGACAGTTTCAGAGACACACAGGGATGTGTGATGTTGGACAGTTTCAGAGACACACAGGGATGTGGGGTGATGGTGGGTTTCAGAGAAACACAGGGATGTGGGGTGGTGGGTTTCCGAGACATACAGGGATGTGGAGTACTTGAGGGTTTCAGAGACACACAGGGATGTGGGGTGTTGGACGGTTTCAGAGACACACAGGGATGTGGGGTGATGGTGAGATTCAGAGACACACAGGTATGTGGGGTGATGGGTTTCAGAGACACACAGGGATGTGGAGTGATGGTGGGTTCCAGAGACACACAGGGCTGTGGGGTGATGGGTTTCAGAGTCACACAGGGATGTGGGCTGTTGTTGGGTTTCAGAGACACACAGGGTGTAGGGTGATGCTGGGTTTCAGAGACACACAGGGATGTGGGGAGATGGTGGGTTTCAGAGAAACACAGGGATGTCGAGTGATGGTGGGTTTCAGAGACACACAGGGATGTGGGCTGATGGTGAGTTTCAGAGACACAGGGATGTGGGGTTATGGACAGTTTCCGAGACACACAGGGATCTGGGGTTATGGACAGTTTCAGAGACACACAGGGATGTTGGGTTATGGACAGTTTCAGAGACACACAATGATGAGGGGTGATGGGTTTGAGTCACACACAGGGATGTGGGGTGATGGAGGATTTCAGAGACACACAGGGATGTGGGGTGATGGTGAGATTCAGAGACACACAGGTATGTGGGGTGATGGGTTTCAGAGACACACAGGGATGTGGAGTGATGGTGGGTTCCAGAGACACACAGGGCTGTGGGGTGATGGGTTTCAGAGTCACACAGGGATGTGGGCTGTTGTTGGGTTTCAGAGACACACAGGGTGTAGGGTGATGCTGGGTTTCAGAGACACACAGGGATGTGGGGAGATGGTGGGTTTCAGAGAAACACAGGGATGTCGAGTGATGGTGGGTTTCAGAGACACACAGGGATGTGGGCTGATGGTGAGTTTCAGAGACACAGGGATGTGGGGTTATGGACAGTTTCCGAGACACACAGGGATCTGGGGTTATGGACAGTTTCAGAGACACACAGGGATGTTGGGTTATGGACAGTTTCAGAGACACACAATGATGAGGGGTGATGGGTTTGAGTCACACACAGGGATGTGGGGTGATGGAGGATTTCAGAGACACACAGGGGTGTGGGGTGATGTTCGTTTTCAGAGACACACAGGGATGTTGGGTGATGGTGGGTTTCAGAGACACGCAGGGATGTGTGGTGTAGGGTTTGAGAGACACACAAGGATGTGGGGTGATGGTGGGTTTCAGAGACTCTCAGGGATGTGGGGTGATGGGTTTCAGAGACATACAGGGATGTGGGGTGATGGTTGGTTTCAGAGACACACACGGATGTGGGGTGATGGAGGGTTTTATAGACACACAGGGATGTCGGGTGATGGTGGGTTTCAGAGACACACACGGATGTGGGGTGATGGGTTTCAGAGACACACAGGGATCTAGGATTATGGACAGTTTCAGAGACACACTGGGATGTGGGGTTATAGACAGTTTCAGAGACACACAGGGATGTGTGTTCATGGGTTTCAGAGACACACACGGATGTGGGGTGATGGGTTTCAGAGACACACAGGGATGTGTTGTGATGGGTTTCAGAGACACACAGGGATGTGTGCTGATGGGTTTCAGAGACATGCATGGATGTGGGGTGATGGTGGGTTTCCGAGACACACAGGGATCTGGAGTGATGGTGGGTTTCAGAGACACACCGGGATGTGGGGTGATGGACAGTTTCACAGACACACAGGGATGTGGGATGATGGACAGTTTCAGAGACACACAGGGATGTGTGTTGATGGGTTTCAGAGACACACAGGGATCTAGGGTGATGGAGGGTTTCAGAGACACACAGGGATGTGGGTGATGGTGGGTTTCAGTGACACACATGGATGTTGGGTAATGGACAGTTTCATTGACACACAGGGATGTGGGGTGGTGGACAGTTTCAGAGACACACAGGTATGTGTGATGTTGGATAGTTTCAGAGACACACAGGGATGTGGGGTGATCGTGGGTTTCAGAGAAACACAGGAATGTGGGGTGGTGGGTTTCCGAGACATACAGGGATGTGGAGAACTTGAGGGTTTCAGAGACACACAGGGATGTGGGGTGTTGGAAGGTTTCAGAGACACACAGGGATCTGGAGTGATGGTGGGTTTCAGAGACACACAGGGATGTGTGTTCATGGGTTTCAGAGACACACACGGATTGGGGGTGATGGGTTTCAGACACACACAGGGATGTGTTGTGATGGGTTTCAGAGACACACAGGGATGTGTGCTGATGGGTTTCAGAGACATGCATGGATGTGGGGTGATGGTGGGTTTCAGAGACACACAGGTATCTGGAGTGACGGTGGGTTTCAGAGACACACCGGGATGTGGGGTGATGGACAGTTTCACAGACACACAGGGATGTGGGATGATGGACAGTTTCAGAGACACACAGGGATGTGTGGTGATGGGTTTCAGAGACACACAGGGATCTAGGGTGATGGAGGGTTTCAGTGACACACATGGATGTGGAGTAATGGACCGTTTCATTGACACACAGGGATGTGGGGTGGTGGACAGTTTCAGAGACACACAGGGATGTGTGATGTTGGATAGTTTCAGAGACACACAGGGATGTGGGGTGATGCTGGGTTTCAGAGACACACAGGGATGTGGGGTGATGGTGGGTTTCAGAGAAACACAGGGATTTCGAGTGATGGTGGGTTTCAGAGACACACAGGGATATGGGGTGATGGTGGGTTTCAGAGATACACAGGGCTGTGTTGTGATGGGTTTCAGAGACACAGGGATATGGGGTGATGGTGTGTTTCAGAGATACACAGTGATGTTGGGTGATGGGTTTCATGGAGACACAGGGATGTGGGGTGATGGTGGATTTCAGAGACACAGGGATGTGGGGTGATGGTTGGTTTCAGAGACACACAGGGATGTGGGGTGATTTTGAGTTTCAGAGACACACAGGGATGAAGCGTGGTGGGTTTCAGAGACACACAGGGATGTAGAGTGATGGAGGGTTTCAGAGACACACAGGGATGTGGGTGATGGTTTGTTTCAGTGACACACATGGATGTGGAGTAATGGACAGTTTCATTGACACACAGGGATGTGGGGTGGTGGACCCTTTCAGAGACACACAGGGATGTGTGATGTTGGACAGTTTCAGAGACACACAGGGGTGTCGGGTGATGGTGGGTTTCAGAGAAACACAGGGATGTGGGGTGGTGGGTTTCCGAGACTTACAGGGATGTGGAGTACTGGAGGGTTTCAGAGACACACAGGGATGTGGGGTGATGGATTTCAGAGACACACAGGGATGTGGTGTGATGGTTTTCAGAGACACACAGGGATGTGGGGTGATGGAAAATTTCAGAGACAGACAGGTATGTGGGGTGATGGGTTTCAGTGACAGACAGGGATGTGGAGTGATGTTGGTTTCCAGAGACACACAGGGCTGTGGGGTGATGGTGGGTTTCAGAGACACAGGGATGCGGGCCTATGGTGGGTTTCAGAGACACACAGGGTGTGGGGTGATGGTGGGTTTCAGAGACACACAGGGATGTGGGGAGATGGTGGGTTTCAGAGACATGGGGACGTGGGGTGATGGTGGCTTTCAGAGACACACAGGGATGTCGGGTGATGGTGGGTTTCAGAGACACACAGGGATGTGGGGTGATGATGGGTTTCAGAGACACACAGGGATGTCGGGTGATGGTGGGTTTCAGAGACACACAGCGATGTCGGGTTATGGACGATTTCAGAGACACGCAGTGATGTGGCGTTATGGACAGTTTCAGAGACACACAGGGATGTGGGGTGATTGTGGGTTTCAGAGACACACAGGGATGTGGTGTGATGGGTTCTAGAGACACACAGGGATGTGTGGTGATGATGGGTTTCAGAGACACACAGGGATATGGGGTGATGGGTTTCAGAGACATACAGGGATGTGGGTTGATGGTTGGTTTCAGAGACACACACGGATGTGGGGTGATGGTGGGTTTCAGAGACACACACGGATGTGGTGTGATGTGTTTCAGAGACACACAGGGATCTGGGGTTATGGACAGTTTCAGAGACACACAGGGATGTGGGGTTATAGACACTTTCAGAGACACACAGGGATGTGGTGTGATGGTGAGTTTCAGAGACACACAGGGATGTGGGGTGATGGTGAGTTTCAGAGACACACAGGGATGTGGGGTGATGGACAGTTTGAGAGACACACAGGGATGTGTGGTGATGGGTTTCAGAGACACACAGGGATGTGGGGTGGTGGTGAGTTTCAGAAACACACAGGGATGTGTGGTGATGGGTTTCAGAGACACACAGGGATGTGGGGTGATGGTGAGTTTCAGAAACACACAGGGATGTGGGGTGATGGTGGGTTTCACAGACACACAGAGATGTGGGGTGATGCGTTTCAGAGACACACGGGGTTTTGGAGTGATGGTGAGTTTCAGAGACACACAGGGATGTGGGGTGAATCCTCCAACAAGAGAAATTTTGCTGATGCTGGAATTCCGAGCAACACACAAAATGCTGGAGGAACTCAGCAGGACAGGCAGCATCTATGGGAAAGAGTACTGTCGACAGTTCGGGCTGAAAAACTTTGGAAAGAGTGGAGAAAAAGTGTCGTGGAGTAGATTTAAAAGTCCGGGGGAGGGGAGAGAGAAAGACAAGGTGATATGTGAAACCTGGAGGGGGAAGGTTGAAGCATAGAGCTGGGAAGTTGATTGCTGTGATGAGCTGAGAGCGCAAAAAGGGGACGGGAGGTGGAGGAGGCCTTGATGGGTTCTACGAGAAGTTTGAGAAATTGATGTTCATACCTACAGGTTGGGGGCTACCCAAACCGAGTATAAACTGTTGTTCCTCCAACGTAACTGTGGCCTCATCACGACAGTGGAGGAGGCCATAGATGGACATATTGGAATGGGAATGGGAAGTGAAATTGAAATGGGCCGCCACTAGGAGATTCCGGTTGCTCTGGCGGACGGAGTGTAGATGCTCGGCAAAGCAGTCTCCCAATATACAGTACATTGGGTCTCACCGATGGTTTTAGAAGCGCACAGGGATGTGGAACGATTGAGGGTTTTACAGGCACCTGGGCGTACAGGGACTGCAGACATAAGAGTTTAGTGTAATTAGGCATTATTACCTTGAACAATTTTACTCATCATTGTGGGCCAAATGGCCTGTCGCTGGCTGTAACGTTCAGTGAGAGGAGGGGTTTTAACATGGATCTGAAGGGTTTTTACACACGGTATTTCATATTTGCAACTGATATCTGAAACCTGCACTGCAGGAGGAGGAGGAGGAATCAGATTCAGCCAGTTAAACTGACAGATAGGCAAAAGATGCTTGTCAGGTTGTCTGCCAGTGACCAGTGGTGTTCCGTAGGGGTCAGTGTTGGGACCGCTTCTTTTTATGCTGTACATAAATAATTTAGATGATGGAATGGATGGCTTTGTTGCCAAACTTGATGGAGGGGCAGGTAGTGTTGAGGAAACAAGGAGGATGCAGAAGGACTTACACAGATTTGGAGAATGGGCAAAAAGTTGCAAATGAAATATGTTAAAAATGCATGGTCATGCACTTTGGTAGTAGAAATAAATGTGCAAACTATTTCTAAATAGAGAGAAAATCCAAATATGTGAGATGCAAAGGGACTTAGGAGTCCTCGTGTAGAACATTCTGAAGGTTAACTTGCAGGATGAGTTGGAAGGCAAATGCCATGTTAACATTCATTTCAACGGGTCTGGAATACAAGAGCAAGTATGTGATGCTGAGGATTTATAAGGCACAGGTGAGGCCTCACCTTGAGTATTGTGAACAGTTTTGTGTCCCTCATCTTAGAAAAGATGTGCTGGTATTGGAGAGGGTCCAGAGGAGGTTCACAAGGATGATTCCAGGAATGAAAGGGTTATCATATGAGGAATGTTGGACAGCTCTGGGTCTGTACTCGCTGGAATTCAGAAGGATGGGGGAGGGGGAATCTCATTGAAACCTTTCGAATGTTGAAAGGCCTGGACAGAGTAGATGTGGAAAGGATGTTTCCCATGGTTGGACAGTCTAGGACAAGAGGGTACAGCCTCAGGAGTGAGGGGCACCCTTTCAAAACAGAGACGCAGAGAAATTTCTTTAGCTAAAAAGGTGGTGAATTTGTGGAATGTGTTGCCACATACAGCTGTGGGGGCCAGGTCGTTGGGTGTATTTAAGGCAGAGATTGATAGGTTCTGGATTGGACATGGCATCAAAGGTTACGGGAAGAAGGCCGGGAACCGGGGTTGAGGAGGAGATAGTAAAAAAGGATCAGCCATTATTGAATGATGGAGCAGACTCGATGGACCAGATGTCCTAATTCTGCTCCTATGTCTTATGGTCTTACGGTCCTATGGTAAAGTCCTATGGCACAACCAAGCAAAGTATGGGTGAGCAGATTGGTTGGCAGAGGAGCTGTTGGGCTGAATGGCCCATTTCTGTACTGTATAAATCTGTCGTTCAATATCTCAGGCACCCCGGGTGATGGGGGAGAGGGTGTTTGGCCTCACGCCTCTGCGGTTCGACATACCCCTGAGTTTTCCTGTTTAAACATATCTCCATTGGAACTGCTGCTCTCTGAAACATTGGCTCCCGGATCGCAGAAACTCAGAGAGTGACAGTAACACAGGGCAACGATGAAGACCCTTTGTCCCAACTGGTCCACGCTGACCATGATGTCCCATTCAAATTCTCCCTTTTGTTCAGATTTAGCTGATATCCTCTCAAACCTTCCAACGTACCCTTTAAATGTTGTTAACGTAGCTACCTCTGGCAACCTGTTCCATAGACACGCACCTTAAACCTGTGATCTCTAGTTCTCGATTCCCCAATCCTGGAGAATAGATTGTACACATCCACCCTACCTGCGCCCCCTCGTTAGTTCACCTCCATCAAATCACACTCTAGTCTCCTCAGCTCCTAGCCCAGCCTCTCTCTGTAACTCAGTCCCACAATTTGCTGCAGGTAACCTTCTCCTCTCTGACCCTTCTGCCCATTAATGTGCTCCTAACCCCCACCCGCCTTCCCTGGATACATTTAATCCAAACTGCCCTGTTACCAAGTACTTCACTCTCATTCAGTGCTGATGTGTGAACTCTCCCCCACAGCCTCCAGTCTCCAACCCCTCCCTCAGTTTTCTACACTCAGCTTTAGCTGCTCTCTCTGGCTCACAGTACCCAACCATCCTCAGACACTAATGAGAGCAGAGTGTTTCTGCTACGGTTAACAGGCCCTGAGGAGCGGTCTGCCTGTCTGCGCCATTTAGAGTGAGCACAGGGAGCATGGACTCCCCCACAGGGAGTGAGGCGGGACCTGGTGCCAACAGCAGGGTTGGTCCAGGAGCAAATGAGCTGACTGTTCAGCACATCGTATCCTTGCTGACTCGTCTACACTGATCACATTTCATCCCTGTGCTGAACTCTCACCCACTTGTAAATGTGGCAGCTGTTCACAACTGATTTTTACCACAGCAATGTCAGTCTTCCTGAAATCTGCCCTCTTCCAGTACTGGATGGGGACTTACGGTCTGCTCCTGTTCCTTGGCAATATGGGACCTGGGCGCTGGAATCCGTCGCAACAAACAATCCACCGCGGGACCCAGCAAGGCGAGCCGTGTCTGTGGGGGAGTGGGCATGCCAACATTTCAGGTTGAAGCCCTGTGTCAGAACTGTCAACAATTCCCTTTCACGCACAGGAGAGTCTAGGACCAGAGGGCAAAGAATAGAAAGATGTCGCTTTAGAACAGAGATGAGGAGGAATTTCTTTAGCCAGATGGTGGGGAACTTTTGGAATTTTTTTGCCAAGCCATTGGGGATATTTAAAGAGGATGTTGATAGGTTCTTAATTAGCCAAGGCATCAAAAGTTACAGGGAGAAGGCAGGAATTGGGGTTGAGGTGCAGCAGATCCAATGGACTAATTCTGCTCCTGTGTCTTAAGGTCTTATAGATGCTTCTCAAGCCGCTGGAATTTTTGTCCCCATCTATCCCTTTCCTGACCTCCCAGAGTAAGAGTTACCATCACTATTCCCAAAGCTCCCCCCTCCCCCACTGATACCTCCACTAGCTTCCCTGCCCACTTTGCAAAAATTATGTCCTGTGCTGCCCCCGAGACAGTACCAGCTGGAGTGTCAGGGAGGGTGGGGTGTGGAAGAGACGGGGTGTTACTGTCGGGGAGGGTGGGGTGTGGAAGAGACGGGGCGTTAGTGTCGGGGAGGGTGGGGTGTGGAAGAGACGGGGCGTCAGTGTCGGGGAGGGTGGGGTGTGGAAGAGACGGGGTGTTACTGTCGGGGAGGGTGGGGTGTGGAAGAGACGGGGTGTTACTGTCGGGGAGGGTGGGGTGTGGAAGAGACGGGGTGTTACTGTCGGGGAGGGTGGGGTGTGGAAGAGACGGGGTATTAATGTCGGGGAGGGTGGGGTGTGGAAGAGACAGGTTGTTAGTGTCGGGGAGGGTGGGGTGTGGAAGAGACGGGGTGTTAGTGTCGGGGAGGGTGGGGTGTGGAAGAGACGGGTTGTTAGTGGAGAAGGGAGGGAAATCCCTCAGCCCAGACTCGGCCGCCGGAGAAGGGCAATTTCCGTGCATCTCTGGCATTGTGGTACCTTGCTGTGTGCGGGGTAATGCGGGAAGCCGTGGGTGCAGTGATAAAACCAGCTCTGGCAGAAAGAGCCAGTGCCCAAACCCCCTTGGAGTGGCCTGGTACCCTGAGAGAGTTGGGGAGGAAATCCTCACAGACCCCTCCCCTCCCCTCCCCATCACTGCTTCTCATCCTCCTGTGGGTCAGCCAGTCTGAGGAACGTTCTGTGCCCCAGTTTTGAAGGGGGCTTCAGGGAGAGGGAGCATATTCCCAGCCAGAGAGTGCTGTCCAGGGGAGGGGGAGAGGGTCCTGGACAGATGGAGCATTGTCCCAGGAAGGAGTGGTCCCTGGTGGAAGGAGTGTTGTCCTAAGGAGAGGAGTAGAGTCCATGACAGATAGAATACCCTCCTAGGGAGATGGGGAGGACCCCAGGCAGATAGAGTGCCATCCCGGGGAGATGGAGGGGTCCTGAGTAGAGGGAGTGCCATCCCAGGGAGACGGAGAGTGTCCTGGACAGATAGAGCAATACCCAGGGATTCAGAGAGGGCCCCGGACAGATGGAGTCCCATACTGGGGAGAAAGAAAGTGTCCTGTGTAGAGGGAACGGCCTCCCAGGAAGCTGAGAGAGAATCCTTTGTGGAAGGAACCTCCTCCTGGAGAGGGGTCCTGTGCAGAGAGAGCACTCCCCACCCCCTGGGAGACAGATAGGGTCCTCTGCAGAGAGAGCGCTCCCCACCCCCTGGGAGACGGATAGGGTCCTGTGCAGAGAGAGCACTCCCCACCCCCTGGGAGACGGATAGAGTCCTGTGCAGAGAGAGCACTCCCCACCCCCTGGGAGACGGATAGGGTCCTGTGTCAAGGGACTGTCCTGTGTAGAAAGAGTGCCCTCCAGGGGAGACAGAGAGGTTCCTGCATAGAGGGAGTGCTGCCCTCACCTAGGGAGATGGAGAGGGTCCTATGTAGAGAGAGTGTCCTCCCGGGGAGACGGGCAGTCTAGTATAGAGGGAGCACCCCCCACCCCCGGAAACCAGAGAGGTCATGTGTCAAGGGAGCACCCTCCCGGGGAGACAGGAAGGGTCTTGTATAGAGGGAGAGCCCCACCCCCCCACCCCCAGGAGCTGGGGAGGGTCCTGTGTCAACAGACGCACTCCCGGGGAGGTGGACAGGGTCTTGTATCAAGGGAGCGCCCTCCCTGGGAGACAGACAGGGTCTTGTATCGAGGGAACTCATTCCCGCGGAGCAGGAGAGGGTCTTGTATCGCGGGGGCAACATCCTGCAGAACGGGAGCGGGCTGTCCTGTGGAGATGGAGCAGGTACCTGCCAAGCAGAGGGATGCGAATCCAGAGTTTGCGAGAGAAGCAGAGAGGTTCGGTGGAGAGGGAGCACAATCCTGGGGATATAGGGAGGGACCTGAGCAGATCGAGCGCTGTCCTGGGGAGACAGAAAGGGCCCCAAGCAGATGGATTGTTTTCCTGGGGAGACGAAGAGGGTCCCAAGTAAAGTGCACTGTCCTGGGGAGATTAAACAGGTTCCAAGTAGAGCAAGCACTATCCCAGAGAGATGGACCCGGTCCCAAGCAGAGGGAGTGCCATCTCAGGGGGTGGATGGTCCCAAGCTAGGGTGAGCCCTTTCGGGGAGATGGAGAGGTCCCTGGCAGATGGAGCTCCTTCCTGGGGAGATAGAGACTGAGCACCACTCCTGGGAGAGGTAGGGCGAGACCCAGGGAAGCATACGTATGGCATGAGAGCTGGAGAGGGGCTTGCTCCAGGAAGCAGAGCTGAGGCCTCGGCCTGTCCTGATTCTCCATCTGCCCTGTCTGCAGCTGCAAATGCAACCTACATGCCAACAACTGCGTGGCGGAGAGGGGGAAGCTGACCTGCGAGTGTGAACATAACACGACCGGCCCCGACTGCGGACGGTGCAAGAAAGCGTTCCGAGGCCGGCCCTGGAGAGCAGGCTCCTACCTGCCCATCCCCAAAGGCACGGCCAACATCTGTGAGTAGCTGGCTCCTCCACCCTACTCCCGCAGCGTGCCATTTGGGCTGGTGCCGGGAAGGAGGGAAGGAGAAAGGGGAGTGGGGAAGAACAGGCAGGGGAGGAGGGAAAGAGGGAAGGAGAGGGTGAAGGAGAGAAGGGGCTGGAGGGGCGGAATGGAGAGGGAGAAAGGGGATAGAGATAGGGTTTGGAGAAGAGGAGCAGATGAAGGGGGAAGGAGGGTTGGAGTATAGGAGAGAGAGGGTGGGAGGTAAGGAGAGGGCCCAGGGCAGAGAAAGAGGAGTAGAGTAGGAGAGTCTCCACCGCACGGCTTGACACCCAAAGGGAAGGAGGAGTCTCTGCGACACATAGACGATGGGACGGGGCTCAGCTGGTGAAATAGATATGCAGAAAGCACAAGAGTGAGGCAGAGAGCTGAAGACGGTGCTGGAGGAAGAGCAAGAGTGAGAGGTGGGAAGAGGGAAATAAATACATTTGGAAAATGCTTGAAACATTCAAAAGAGATCAGACGAGATCTGTGACGGGAGAATCAGTTGATGCTCTAGACTGGAAATGTCAGCAGGGGAGGATGCAGTGAGAGAGGGGTGAGGGATGGAGAGAGACCATCGGGCAGGGAAAGTGAGGGGAGGGGAGAGAGAGGGATGAGGTTTGGACAGAGTCTATCTAGCAGAGAAAGTGAGGGGAGGGGAGTGAGAGGGTGGTGGAGGCGGGGAGAGATGGAGACCATTGGGCAGAGAAAGTGAGGGGAGGATGAAAGAGTGAGTGAGAGAGAAAGAAAGGGGCAGCGAGAGAGACAGATGGAGAGAAAGAGGATGAGAGAAGGGAAAGGACACAGAACAGGTCCATCAGGACGTTCGCAGGACCAGAGTTTAATTTATAAAGAGACTGAGACTGTTTACCCTGGGGCAGTGGAGGCTGAAAGGTGACCATATAGAGGTTTATTAAATCATGATGGGTGTATATAAGCTGAGTAATGCCAGTCGTTTCCCCAGGGCACGGGAGTTTACAACTAGAAAGTATGGGTTTAAGCTGAGAGGGGGAGATGTAATAGAATCTGAGGGGCAGGATTTTGGGTGTGTATAAAAGCTGCCAAAGCGGGTGGCAAAGGCAGGTACAATGACCACATTTGAACAGTCCAGGGAGGTGTGAAAAGCCTCCCCCTGGAATAGAGAGGTTTGAACAGGCCCCCCCTCCCTAGTTAGTGAGATCTAGAGTGATATGGGAAATAGGTGTGACTCTGGATAAATATCATGGCCATCACGGGTTAGTGGAGCTGAGGGGCCAGTGTCACCAGTGACTGGCTGCTGCTGGGGGTGGGGGCTCTCGTGTCTCTGCACCAGCACCGGGACAGGAGCGGCTGCCATGTGATGTTATCTGCTGGGAAAGTGGGAGGGGGGGCAGCGTCCCCTGGGTGATGAGTATCTGAAGAGGTGGAAGTAAAAGTTGGGGGCAGGAAGCAATGTGAGGAGTGGATACTGAAGGTGGTTTAGTGACACCCCCATCCCGGTGGTAACCCTGTGACACAGACATAAGACTGATGGGTGGGGGTGCGGGTGTTGGGTGATCTACTTCCACAACAGCCCAGTGCTTCTCTCCATGAGAAACCGCTCCTGCCGTTCGAGTATACTCTGACTGACCAGCAGAAACCAGGATCCGGCATATCCCTCACTGTCTGTTTCTCTCTCTCTGTCTCCAGGCATCCCAGACACTGTCTCCAGTGGCCGTAAGTATGACCTGAGGCACAAACCTGCCCCATCCCACACTGATGGGACAATGGTGTGAGTGTGAACTGGCTGGTAGTGTGGGCAGAGTCTGGCTGTAAGCAAGTGGGTGTGAGCAGAAGATAAGCATGAACAGGTAAGTGTGAACAGCTCAGTGTCAACAGGTGTGTATGTGAACAGCCAGGTGTGAACAGGTGTATATGTGAACAGCAGGCTGTAATTGGGTGGGTGTGAACAGGTGGATGCGAACAGATGAGTGTGTAAACAGGTGTGTGTGTGTGAGAGAGAGAGAACAGGTGAGTGAGAACAAGTAGGTGTGGATGAGGGGATGGGAACAGATGGATGTGAGCAGGTAAGCTTGAATGGGTGGGTGTGAGCAGGTGGGTCTGAACAGTTGCGAGTAAAAAGGTAGGTGTGGTGGGGTGGATGTGAAAGTGGGGGTGTGAACCAGTAGGTTTTAACAGGTGGGTGCGAGCAATTGAGTATGTGAACATGTGGGTGTGAACAGGTATGTGGGTGTGATCAGGTGTGTGAACAGATGGGTGTGAACAGGTAGGTGTGAATAGGTGGATGTGTACAGGTGGATATTGACAGCTGGTTGTAAACAGGTAGATGTGAACAGGTAGGTATGAGTAGGTGGTGAGGATAGGTGTGTTAACAGATGGATGTGAACAGCTAAATGCGAACAGGCAAATGTTAACAGATGCATGTGAGCAAGTAGGTTTTAATGAGTGGGCATGAGCAGGTCAGTGTAAACACGTGTGTGTGACCAGGTCGATGCTCACGAGTGAAAGTGAACAGCTGGGTGCAAACAGGCAGATGTGAACAGATGGGTATGAACAGATGAGTGTGAACAGGCAGATATGAACTGGTAGGTGTGAACAGGCATGTGTAAACTTGTGGGTGTGAGGTTGGTGGATATGAATGGCTAAGTGTGAATGGGTAGGTATGAATAGGTGGGAGTGAACAGGTCTCTGTGAACAGCTGGATATGAGCAAAGGTGGATCTGCTCCCAGTGTATCTGATAAATGTGTCCAAGCATGGGCACAAACACGTACAGGGAGAGGATGGGTATGTTCACATTCTGGCCACACTGTCTGAGGGGGTGCCTGGTGAGAAGTGACGGGACTACTGGTCACCGCCCGCATGTGTTTCTTGACTGTGGACAGTGGGCACTGGCTATCACCCTGACCTCCCAGTACAGGGATGGGAAACGGCCCGGATATCTGTCCCTGGATATCAACTCATTCATGTTTGTTTAACTCTTTGCATGCCATCCATGTCATCCACCACATCACGCAGAGTAAAGCCCCAAACCCTCTTTCACAGTGATAATGAACTGAAGTAACCATAACTTGCCACACTGACCAAGAGTAAACATTACTCCCTACACTGACGAGGAGTGACCACAACTCCCACACTGACTAGGAGTGACCATTACTCTCCATAGTGACCAGGAGTGACCACAACTCCCCACCCTGACCAGGAGTGACCATAATTCTCCATACTGACCAGGAGTCACTGTAATTCTCCACCCTGATCAGGAGTGACTGTTACTCGCCACACTGATCAGTAGTGACCATATCTTCCCACACTGAACGGGAGTTATTATAATTCCCCACACTGACCAAGAGTGATTGTAACTACCTGTGCTGACCGGGAGTGACTTGTGCATGGGAAGTTGTATCTGACAAACCTCAGCGTTTTTTGAGGAGGTAGATAAGAGTAGGGCAGTGGATGCTATCTATAAAAACTTTAGCAAGTTCCCTCATGGCAGGCTAATCTCGACATTAGATCACATGGGATCCAGGAGAAGACTGCATGTTAGCTTTATACTTGTCTCAGTGGTTGGAAGCAGAGGGTGCTAGTTGAAAGTTATTTCTCAGAATGGAAACCACAAGGGTCGGTTCTGCAAACCTCTGTTGTCTGTGGTTACTATAAACTATTTGGATGAGAATCTATAAGGTATGCTTAAGAAGTTTGCAATGGTGTTGTAGATAATGCGGAAGGCTATGAAAAATGACATGGATCTTGATCAGCTGCTACACTACGTGGGCTGAGGATGGGAAAATGGCTTTCAAATGGGAGATTTTGCATTTGAAAAGTCAAACCAAGGTAGGACATATACTGAATAGTAGGGCACTGGCGAGTGTTGTGGAACGGAGGAACCTAGGAGTATGGGCATATAATTCACTGTAAGTGGAGTCACAACTAGATACGGTGGTGAAATTGGCATTTAGCACACTGGCCTTCATCAGTCAGGGCACTTAGAATAGGAGTTGGGTTGTTCTATTTCAGTTGTATGAAGTAATTGGGGAGACTGCGTTTGGAGAACTGTACAGTTTTATACAAAAGAAAAGTCCAAAACACCATAAGACATAGAATTAGGCCATTTGGCCCATTGAGCCTGCTCCACCATTCAATCATGGCTGATCCCTTTTTTCTCCTCCTCAATCTCATTCCCCGGCCTTCTACCTGTAACCTTTGATGCCATGTCCAATCAAGAACCTATCAAGCTCTGCCTTAAATACACCCAACCACCTGGCCGTCACAGCCGCCTATGGTAATAAATTCCACAAGTTCACCACCCTCTGACAAAAGAAATTTCTCCACATCTCTGTTTAAATGGGTGCCCCTCTATCCTGAGGCTTTGTCCTCATGTCTTAGACTCCCCCACCACAGGAAACATCCTTTCCACATCTACTCTGTCTAGGCCTTTCAGCATTCAAAAGGTTTCAATGAGATCCTCCATCATCCTTCTAAATTCCAGCAGAGCTATCAAACGTTCCTGGTATGATAACCCTATCATTCCTGGAATCATCCTTGTGAACCTCCCTTGAACTCTCCCCAATGCCAACAAATCTTTTCTGAGATGAGGAGCCCAAAAATATTCAGAATATTCAATGTGAGGCCTCATCGGTGCCTTATAAAGCCTCAGCATCACATTCTACCCCTCAACGTCAGCAAGATGAAGGAATTGGTTGTTGACTTCAGAAGGAGTAGCGGACCGCACGACCCAATTTACATCGGTAGTGCGCAAGTGGAACAGATCAAAAGCTTTAAATTTCTCGGGGTCAATATCACAAATGACCTGACTTGGACCAACCATGCAGAGTCCACTGCCCAGAAGGCCCACCAGTACCTTTACTTCCTGAGAAAACTAAAGAAATTTGGCCTGTCGCCTAAAACCCTACTAATTTTTGTAGATGCACCGTAGAAAGCATTCTTCTAGGGTGCATCACAACCTGGTATGGAAGTTGTCCTGTCCAGACCGAAAGAAACTGCAGAAGATCGTGAACACGATGCAGCACATCACACAAACCAATCTTCTGTCCGTGGACTCACTTTACACCGCACGCTGTTGGAGCAGTGCTGCCAGGATAATCAAGGACACGACCCACCCAGCCAACACACTTTTCGTCCCTCTTCCCTCCAGGAGAAGGCTCAGGAGCTTGAAGACTCATACAGCCAGATTTTGGGAACAGCTTCTTTCCAACTGTGATAAGACTGCTGAACAGATCCTGACCCGGATCTGGGCCATACCCTCCAAATATCCGGACCTGCCTCTCATTTTTTTTTTGCACTACCTTACTTTCCATTTTTCTATTTTCTATTTATGATTTATAATTTAAATTTTTAATAATTACTATTGATTTGTAATCCAGGGAGCAGGAAGAGCAGAATCAAATATCGCTGTGATGATTGTTCGTTCTAGTATCAATTGTTTGGCGACAATAAAGTATAAAGTATTCAAGACCTTGAAATAAATGGTAATATTACATTTGCCTTCCTCACCACCAAATCAACCTGCAAGTTAGCTTTTAGGTTGTCTGCACAAGGACTCCCAACTCCCTTTGCATTCCAGAAATTTGGATTTTCTCCCCACTTAGAAAATAGTTTGTACATTTATTTCTTCTACCAAAGTGCATGACCATGCATTTTCCAATATTGTATTTCACTTGCCACTTTCTTGCCCATTCCTCTAATCTAAGCTTTTCTGCAGCCTACCTGTTTCCTCAACACTACCTGCTCCTCCAGCAATCTTCATATCATCTGCAATCTTGGCAGCAAAGCCATCTGTTCGATCATCTAAGTCATTGATACACAGCATAAAAAGAAGTAGTTCCAACACTGACCCCTGTGGAACACCACCAGCCACTGGCAGCCAACCAGAAAAGGATCCTTTTATTCCTACTCACTGCCTCCTACCAATAAGCCAGTGCTCTATCCATGTTAGTAACTTTCCTGTAATACCATGGGCTTTCAACTTGGTAAGCAGCCTCATGTGTGGCCCCTTGTCAAAGGCCTTCTGAAAGTCCAAATATATAACATCCGCTACATCCCCTTTATCTATCCTCATGTAAAGTCTTCAAAGAATTCCAAAAAGTTCGTCAGGCAGGATTTTCCCTTAAGGAAACCATGCTGACTTTGTCCTATCTTATCCTGTGTCACCAAGTACTCCATAACCTCAACCTTGAATCATTCTTGTGAACCTCCTTTGAACCCTCTCTAGTGCCATCTTTTCTCAGATAAGAAGACCAAAACTGTTCACAATACTCAAGGTGAGGCCTCACCGGTGCCTTACAAAGACTCAGCATCACATCCCTGCTCTTGTATTCTTGACTCCTTGAAATGAATGCTAACATTGCATTTGCCTTCCTCACCACCGACTGAACCTGCAGGTTAACCTTTAGGGTGTTCTGCACAAGTCCCTCTGCATCTCAGATATTTGAATTTGAGATCTGGTGAAACTGGAAGGAGTGCAGAGAAGATTTATGAGTATCTTGCTAGGACTCAATGACCTGAGTTACAGGGAAAAATTAGGCAGACTAGGACTTTGCTCTGTGGAATATACGAGATTGAGGGATGACCTTATAGAGGTATATCATGAGGGGTATACAAAGGGTGAGACTTCCCCAGGGAAATAGCACAGGTTTAAGATGAGAGGTGAAGGAGTAAAGGGAACCTGAGGGGCAATTTTTCACATGGAGGATGATGGGTAAGTGGTGCGAGCTCTTGGGGGAAGTTCTAGAGGTGGGCACAAAAACAAGATATTTGAATAAGTACAAGGAAGGAAGGAGATTGAAGGGGCATGCGGTCAAATGCAGGCAAATGGCACCAGCTCGTGGGCAAGTAAACTAAAGGGTTTCCAATCTATATTTCTCTATGACTGACTAGGAGTGAACAATACTCCCCACAATAAACAAGAGTGACCGTAACACTCCATATTGATCAGGAATGATCATAACTCCCTAAACTGACCAGGAGTGACCATTACTCCCCACACTGACCAGGAGTGACCATTACTCCCCACACTGACCAGGAGTGACCATTACTCCCCACACTGACCAAGAGTAACCATTACTCCCCACACTGACCAGGAATGACCATTACTCTCCACACTGACCAGAGGAGACCATTACTCTCCACACTGACCAGGAGTGACCAACACTTCCATCACTGGGGTCAGTGGCAAACACTGACTCTTCACCTTCCTCACAGACTCAACCCACAGTGGACACCTCCCCATCTCTAATCTTCACCGCTTTATGATCTCTGTGCTCCCTCACCTTAACTTCCCCCACTCTCTACTCCATCACTGACACTGGCTTCCACCTCTGAACACCCTCCTGCCCTTTGCTCTCTTGATCCCTCTGGGGGTAGGGTTGGTTAGTGTCTATGGCAGGGCGTGTCACACCGGCCATTCTCCAGGAGGCTGCTGGTGGACTGGTCCGGTGTTGGTGGCCAGGCATCAGTCTCTCAAGACCAGACGAAGGCAGTTTCAGTGTAGACTGTAGGGCAACCAGCAGTGATCCAGATGTTCTACTGAAGACCCTCACCCCCACATCTCATTGCTGTAGCATGTGACCTGTCTGCGGCATGTCTTCGTCCTGTCTACGCCCCCCCGTCTACTCTGTCTGTCCTTTCCTTGCAAGACTGTCATTGCTTCGGCCACTCGACACGCTGCAGTTACCTCCAGCTGCTCAACGCCGCCGTTTGCGTGGGCTGTAGGCACAACACTAGAGGGCCACACTGCCAATTCTGCCGCCTGGGCTCACACCGAAACCACGCGTTGCCGCTGGACCATCACCACGTTTGCCTAGGTCAGTTCCCGCTGCAGCCTCCGCTCTCGCCGTCTCGACCCACCCCTGCCCTTGGGGCAAGAAGCCAGGACTATACCCTTGAAAGGGCACATGGTGGAAACTTTCCCTCAATCCCTCTGAAGCCAGAGGCTACCCCCACCGGAGCGGTCTCCCCTTCCCCACCCTGACTCTTTGGGGCCAGTCTCTGTGGAATAGCCTACAGGCCAGAGGCAGTACTGGCCCCACCACAAAGGTGTCTTCTTCCCCACACCCTTTCCTGGTTTGTACTATGGCCTACCTTCACACAGCACAAAAACAAACTCTTCAGCCCACCATATATATCCTGACTATTGTACCCACTACACCAATCAGTCAGGCAGGTCGATCCTGACCCCCAGAACTCCTCCAGTAACTTTCCCACCACTGTTGTTAGTCTCACTGGCCCCATGTCCCTGACTTGTTCTTGCAACCCTTCTTCAATAAAATCACTTCATTAGCTATCCCCAATCTTCCAGTACCTTGGCCACAGCTGAAGATGATTGGAGTATCTCTGCCAGGCACTAGTAATGTCGTCTCTCACTCCCCGTAATGTCCTAGGATACTTTTGGTTAGGTACCAGGTATTGATCCACCTTCAGACACCTCAAAATCTCCAGTGCCTCCTGTTTCACACCATCTATATGGTTGAGGGCTGTGATCTTTCCCCGAACCCCCAGTTTCCAAGGCGCTCATCTCAGTAAATATAGATGAGAATATTTCACATAATGGCTTACCAGACTTCTGCGGTTCCACATATAGGCACCCACAGTGATCCATAAGGGGGTCCTTTTTGCTCTTAAAATGCCTGAAGTATCTTTGAAGACTTCCTTTGATGTTATCTGCAAAGGATGTCTCTTGTTCCCTTTCTTCACTCCTGACTTCCTTCTGATTTGTATTCCTTGGCTTCACCCAGCTGCCTGATGCATGCTCTTCCTGAATACAGACTCAATATCCCTCATCAGGTCCGACTCCCTAATCCTGCCAGCCATGCTGGCCTCGAACTCTTCCTCTCTCTCACTTCTCAAAGCCTTCCGCTTGCCAAACATCCCTTTCCTTGTAAGTATCCTCCCCAACTCAACCTTTGTAAATTCCTGTCTAAGACCATTAAAATTAATCTTGCTCCAAGTCAGGACTTTAACTTGTCGATCAGTCCTACCTTGTTCTATAACTATTTTAACACTAATGGTCACTGCTTCTAATGTGCTCCCCGCTGACATCTCGGTCACTTATCCAGCCTCGTGTCCCCACAGGAGCTCCGGTAGATGCTGGAAATGCAGAGCAACACATACAAAATGCTGGAGGAACTCAGCAGGTCAGGCAGCATCCATGGAGGGGGATAAAGAGTGGACATACTGAAAAATAAATGCTACCTGATTTGCTGAGTCCCCCATCTGTTCGCATGTGTTGCTTTTGAAAACTTAACAAATTCTGACCCAACTAATCCCTCGGCACTCTGGCCATCCCAGTCAATGTTGGGAAAGGGCAGATGAGACACCTGATAAGCGAATGAGAAGGAATCTGATCAGGTCTCCCCACTTGAAGGAAAACTAACCCAGCCTATCCAAGCTCTCCTCACAACTAATTCAGGGAGCGTGTTTGGCAAACTCCTCATCCCTCGATTCCAGAGCACCCATCATACTCCCTCTTGGTTGCACATCAGCTGCCCCATGTCCTCCTGATTTATTTTAGGGCAAGTGTTCCCGTCTCTTGTATTTTATTATGTAGACAGAGAACATGGAACCTGGCCCATTCAGCCCTTCACCCTAAGGGTCACAACTCAGCAGAAATTCAATAACCATGGACTAAAGCCAATACTCTGACACAGAATCTACTTAATCCCCTGTCTGTGATCCACAGAATATAGAAACGGGGCCTTTGCCTATTGTGCCCATGCTCTCCATCTGTACTAATCCTATTTCATGGCAGTTGGTCTGTAACTTTCCTGCCTTGCTGATTCAGCTGTCATAGTTTCTTCAATAATGTGAGCGTCTCTGCCTCCCTGACCTCCCCCCCCCCCACCCCAGGCTGTATTCTCGATCCATAAGATACAGGAAAGAATTGGGCCACTCAGCCCAATTGCGCCATTCCATCATGACTGATACCCCTAATGCAGCTGACCCCTATTCTCCTGCCTTCTCCCCTCTGCCTAAAGAAATTCTTCCTCATCTCTGTTCTAAAAGGATGTCCTGCTATTCGGAGCCTGTGCCCTCTCAACAGGAAACCTTCTCTTCACATCCACTGTCTGTGCTCCTGAGATCCATTCTAAACCTGTACCTTCTGGTTTTCAGGCCCTGAGTCTGCGAGGTTCTGTTCTGAGCCTATGAACTGTATTCCACACCCATACCCGCACCGGCAGTCCAGTTGGTACATAGTGCTCCTGCTACGTGCAGCCTCTCTGCTGCCGAATCCTCACTCTAGTGAGGCTCCCGTTGCTCAGTCTGTCATGTTGAGCTCTGTTAGTCCCATCCATTCTCCCAAGAGTGTGAGATTTGGAGCACTGAATCCAGCAGGCTGTGGGGAATCGACCCCATCTCCTGCTCCAAGAGCAGCCCTTCTCCTGCCCGGGGCAGCACCACCTCGCCGGGTTTGTGTTGACATGTTAGTGAGAATGGCAGTGTGCAGCGTGTGTGTGTACTGTCTTGTCTCTGCAGACTGTGAGTGTCACCCAGATGGCTCTCTGCATCGAGGCTGCAATGATACGGGACATTGTGACTGTAAGGAAGGTGCCACTGGGCCCAAGTGTGACCGATGCCTGCCCGGATACCATTGGCACCGGGGCTGTCGAGGTGAGTAACAGGTTCTGTGCTGATCCCAGATTAGGTCACAATTAGGCCATTCAGCCCATCGAGTCTACACCATTCCAACATGACTGATTTATTATCCCTCTCAAATTCATTGCCTTGCTTTCTCCCCATAACTTTTGACATCCTGACTAATCAAGACCCTATCAACCTCCTTCAAATATACCCAATTAACTGGCTGCCACAGCTGTCTGTGGTAATGAATTCCACAGATTCTTCACCACTGGTGAAAGAAATTCCTCATCATTTACATTCTAAATGGATGCCGTGACCTCTGGTCCGTGACTCCCCCACTATAGGAAATATCCTCTTCACATCCACTCTATCTAGACCTTTGAATGTTCAATAGGTTTCTTTGAGATACCCTGTCATTTTTCTAAACTTCAGTGAGTACAGGCCCAGAACCATCAAACACACCTCATATATTAACCTTTTCATTCCTGGAGTCATCTTTGTGAACCTCCTCCAGACCCTCTCCAATGCCAGCGCATTTTATCTTAGACAGGGGGCCCAAAACTGCTCGTAATGCTCCAAGTGCAGTCTGACCAATGCCTTATAAAGCCTCAGCAACATGTCCTCACTTTTATATCCTGTTCCTCCCGGAATGAATACTAACAATGCATTTGAAATGTTCCCTTGTTGTCTGTTCTGAGATTTGCCCCTTTCTTCCGGAGCCTATGCTCATCGTGTGCTGCCGAATGTCAGATTCAGCAGATTGCCCTATCTCCACATACTGACATTACGCTCATTGCCCCAGATTTATTCCAGCTGGGATCTCTACAAGCGATGTCAGTGCTGGATCATCCCGGGCAACGGCAGCGCTGTTTATGCCTTTTCACGGGACACCCCAGCCTGTATTGATATGCATCGATAGATAGATTTCCGTCGGCCCTCTCTCAGAGTGGGGTGAAAGGATTTCAATGGGCGATATGAGTATTATTAGAGTGTCTCTGTGATACCCAGAAGAAGATTGCCCAGGTTGTTTTAAATGTCGTGGTGAACAGCACCATAACTGAATATTTCACTATGTTTCCCTGTCAGTTTATTTTGCGTCTCCACCAGGGTTCCTTGCGGGAGCATCTGTGTCTGTGGAATGTTTGACCCTGTCTTTATAGTTGATTCCGAAGTTTCTTACTCCCAACAGGATCTCTTCCCGTTGTTCATCCCTTCCGCCCATCGAGTCTGTGCAGGCCATCAACCACCCATCGGCACCAATCCTACACCGATCCTATTTCATTCTCCCCCGCCCCCCCCCCGATTCCAGCCCTCACCCACCCCTGGGGAAACCCACATGGTCACAGGAAGAACGTGCAAACTTCACACAGACCGCAGCAGAGGTTGGGATCGAACTCGGGTCCCAGGGGCTGTGAGACAGCGGCTGTACCGATGCATCACTCTCCAAAGCTTCTGAATTCAATAGGATCAAGGGCTGTCCACCTGGCACTGCGTGTCTGCTGTCGCATTCAATGAGAACGGCTGATTGTTAGTCGCTGTCTCTGTCCGCTGCCATTGAACCCCGGAGTGAGAATGAATGACGGAGGTGATGGTGAGGGGGGTGAGGGGGTGGGGAAGGTGGGGCACTGGGGAGCCGGGGTGGATTTCCGATGAGCTGACCTCTCCTTTCCCTGCTCCAACAGCGGGCGTGTGCGATAATTTGCTGAGGCGGTGCGAGAACGGCGGAGTGTGCCAGGACAACGGCAGGTGTCTTTGCCCTGCTCCATACTCCGGACTCCTGTGTGAGAAAGGGCCGTGCGTAAAGGAAGCAGGGGGCTGTTCCTCACAGTCGCCACGGGACCCGCCCCTGCACCGGGTGCTGCTGTCGCTGACCGCGTTGCTGACCGCCGCTAACGGGCGCCCGCCGCTCTGAGCGGCCTCTGCCGGGGGAGGTGGAGAGTGCGCCGAGGATTCCAGTGTTGACCGTGTGGCCGTTCAGCACGCTCCTCCCTCACTGTCCAGCCCCACACACCTCTCCCCCACCCCCGGGAACCTCGTACCCTTGAGTGTAGCCAGACACATCCCAGGCGCTGGAGACCAGAATCGGGAAGAGTGTGCCTCTTCCCCGGTTCCCGGGGGGGCACGCAACGGCTGGAATAGGTTCTGCAGCCTTCGGGTACCCACCCCACATCCGCACCCAAACCTCGGAACATGAGGAGGAGCAGACCTCGGAACCCCATTCGGAAAGCGGGTTCTTCCACCTCTTACGCACCCGGTATAGGAACCCTGGCGGACATAGCAAGATCCCACGACCTGCCACGTGGAACGGCCTGGACATTTTTTTTTAGCGGAGAATGAATATTGGCCTTAGAACCGCTGGGAGATCATCTCATTGGAACATAAGCTGCAGATGCTGGAAATCTGAAATAAAAACAGACAAAACGCTGGAAAAACTCAGCAGGTTGAGCAGCGTCTGTGGTGGGAGAAAACTGACGTTTCCCTCCAATGCTCTTCCGTCAGGACCTTGCAGTGAGCTAAACAGCGTCCCCGGTGAAGGCCAGACTCTTCGCCCTACCCGAGGTAGAGACTCAGCATAGAATGTGCCCTCACTCTCTGTCAGTCAATGCTTTGGTCTCCAACCTTCCTTCTGTCTCTCAAACCACACTCCCTCCCCAACCATCTCTATCACCACGCAGGGGAAGAGGCAGGCAGCTCCTGCGATACACCCGGACTGAAGGAGTGATTTGGCATGGGACCTTGCAGCGTCTTCCGATCAGAACTTTGAGTGAGCGCAGTTGGGTAACTCTGATCTCCGGGTAACCGCTGCCACACCCCTCCCGCCCGTCTGGGACCGACACAGGGCAGCAACCGAAAAGTCGGCCCTATTGTGATGGACTTGCTTCTTGCGATAGCTCTCGAGATGGTCCATGCTACGGCTTGTGCCCGTGGATTTGCGTGGATATCCCGGCCACAGGAGGAGGCACACTGCCGGTCTGGACTGACTTGTCCCCGCACAGTTTTCCGGGTGCGGGAATTTGCTGCAGAACTGACGAGATTCCGGCCCGGGACAGGATCCCGGGACGCAGGAACCGCTGGGTATTATTTCCAGTGCTCCCAGTCCCCAGGCTGAACGAGCTTCTTCAGTATTTCTCCGTAAAAGATGAGGCACTACTTGAACACTGGCGCTGTCGGGGTAGCGCTCGCCCACCACTCCTCTCTGAGCATAACAGAGCCACCAGTGCGGCCGCCGACAGCGCGGTGCTCCCTCAGAATTGTACTTTCCAAACGCGGCGCTCCCTCAGTACTCCCATTCCATTGTGACACACTCTTAGTACCGACTCTTACCGACAGTGTGACCCTTCCTCAGCACCACCCCTCCCACAGAGTGATCCTCCCTCAGTACCACCCCTCCCACAGTGTGACCCTCCCTCAGTACCACTCCTCCCACAGTGTGACCCTCCTTCAGTACCACCCCTCCCACAGTGTGATCCTCCCTCAGTACCACCCCTCCCACAGTGTGATCCTCCCTCAGTACCACCCCCCCACAGTGTGACCCCTCCCTCAGTACCGCCCCTCCCACAGTGTGACCCTCCCTCAGTACCACTCCTCCCACAGTGTGACTCTCCCTCAGTACCACCCCTCCCACAGTGTGACTCTCCCTCAGTACCACCCCTCCCACAGCGTGACCCTCCCTCAGTACCACCCCTCCCACAGCGTGACCCTCCCTCGGTACCACCCCTCCCACAGCGTGACCCTCCCTCAGTCCCACCCCTCCCACAGTGTGACCCTCCCTCAGTACCGCCCCTCTCGCAGTGTGACCCTCCCTCAGTAACACCCCTCCCACAGTGTGACCCTCCCTCAGTACCACCCCTCCCACAGTGTGACCCTCCCTCAGTACCAACCCTCCCACAGTATGACCCTCCCTCAGTACCATCCCTCCCACAGTATGACCCTCCCTCAGTACCGTCCCTCCCACAGTGTGACCCTCCCTCAGTACCACCCCTCCAACAGTGTGACCCTCCCTCAGTACCACCCCTCCCACAGTGTGACCCTCCCTCAGTACCACTCCTCCCACAGTGTGACCCTCCCTCAGTACCGCCCCTCCCACAGTGTGACCCTCCCTCGGTACCACCCCTCCCAGTGTGACCCTCCCTCAGTACCACCCTTCCCACAGTGTGACCCTCCCTCAGTACCACTCCTCCCACAGTGTGACCCTCCCTCAGTACCGCCCCTCCCACGGCGTGACCCTCCCTCAGTACCGACCCTCCCACGGCGTGACACTCCCTCAGTACCACCCCTCCAACAGTGCGACGCTCCCGCAGTGCCAGGCTGCCTCAGTACTGTCCCTCTCACAGGGTGACCCTCCCTCAGTACCACATCCCCCCCCCCCACACTCACACAGTGTGAACCTCCCACAGAGTCACCGTCTTTCAGTCCCTCAGTGAAGTGCTCCGTCAGTACTATGCCACTGGCAGGAATGCATGTTCTCAGTACTGGAAGAGTTAGCGGGGATCTTCGGTCACAGGGAAGGGTTCGCCCACCGACCCCCCAACACTGCTCACTTGCCCCGGAGTTGATGGCTGGAATCTTTTCCAGGAGAAATTGGACCAGACTTTATTGCCTGAGTTCGGGTCCCATGGCGGCCGCTGAAAATTAAAAATTCTAATAATTAAATAAACGTGGAATTCAAAACAAAAGATTCTAGCAGCCTCGCTGGTGATGAAAGGATGTTGTCTAAATGGATCTTGTTCAGGTCTTTGACAAGATCCTACACTGGAGAATGTTTCGAAATATTAGTGCCCCTGGGATGCAGGCAAGTCGGAAAATTGGATCCAAAGTTGGCTTTGTGTGGCAAAGGCTGACGGAGGGGTGGTTTATGATTGGAAGCCTTTGACTTGCAGTGCGTCGGAAGAATCGGTGTGGAAACTCTTACTTTGTGTTTTCTGCTTTAATAATTTAGGTATAAATGTCGAAGTAATGGTTAGTCACTCTGCCGATGACAACACCGAAGATGGGTGATGTTGATAGTGAGTCTGTAGTTGTAGATTACAGGCCGACATTGATGAGATGGATGGAACACAGGCAAGTGGAATTTAATCCCGAAAAGTGTAGGGTGATACATTTCGATACACAGTTGTAGAGCACGCGGGGTGAATGGTAGGCCCCTGGGGAGTAGCGAGGAACAGAAGGACCTTGATGTACAAATCCAAGGATCTCTGAAGGTGACATTATAGATTAAATGCGTTCAACATTCCATTAACCCTCTGCGTAAAAATAAGTCGCTTTTCAAAATCTATGCCCACTGGTTTGGACCTTTGTGTTTCTGTCTATCCACCCTATCGTATTATTTTGTACGGCTCAGTCACGTTCCCCATTCTGCTGCGAGAAAACTAAACCCACCCTATGCCCCTTTCCCCTGGGAACCGAACCTTCCCATCCTGGTGGATCTCTGCACCCACCCCGCTGCAATCAATTCCTTTCTACTGTGTGGTGACCAGAGCTATACACACTTCGCCAGTTTTACAAAGCTATACAACGTAGGACAGGACATCACAGGAAGGGACCCTCCGGCCCACGTTGTTGTGTCGAACTAAAGTTGGATCAAGATCGCCGTCGTGCTTATCTCCGATTGTTAAAGGCAAACGTTCAGCATCTTTTTCACTGCCCGATCTATCAACGATGCGACCATCGTGGGCCGAAAGGCCTCTTCCGAAAAGCCGCGCTGTTCTTAAAGACGTTTCACCGAGGCTCCTGAAGAGCCGCTCGGAGCTTCCTCATTGTCTCCCGCGCTCCGTGCTCTGGTCCATGTGTGCGGTTAACCTCCTCAATTCGCCCACATTTGCGAGAGATGCCGCGTAGTGCTCGTTTGAACGACCCCGTGTACTGGGCGGGACGACCCTCACTCCTCTCCGCTGCCCAAAAATCCCTTCCCAACTTGTCCGAAGAGTCGGTGACAAATATTTCTTCATTTTTCCTTTATCACCGTTTCTGCTGATTAAATGTTGAAATATCACTGAGTGGTCCAGTGTCTGCACAGCGCTCTTTAATCTCAATGTCAGTCCGCGCTCACTGAGCACGTCAGCGACACATTTATGGGCTGCTTAGTGTATCACTGTTCAAACCGAATCTCACGTCCCGGTTCAATTTCTCAATCGTGGACTCCACGTACTACGGAGAGCGGCGCCCCTGTTTTCGTCCAAGTGTCGGCTCACTGCTTGGGAGAGCTCTGGTGAAACAGGTTACTGGATAATCAATGTGCTCTGGACAGCACAATCCTTTCAGCCTGTTCAGTCCATACCGCTTCGCCATTCCGCACCAGTTCACCCTCCTCACCCAAATTTCTATCAACTTGCCCCACACCCACATTCTGTCTCGTTACTCACACACTAGAGACTATTACTGCGGCCGATTAACCCGGCGACCCGAACATCTTTGAGATGTGGGAGGAAACCGCAGCATCTTGGTCAACCCATGGGGTCACGAGAACTTACAAACTCCACCAGACTGCGCGGGTCGGGATCCAATGAAGCTCTCAATCTCATTCTGACATTTGGTAGTACAGCGACGAAGCTGCTACCTCAAGGCTCCCGGGTCCAGTCCTGACCTCTCACAGTCTGGCGCTCCCTCAGTATTGATCCTCCTATACTATGGCGCTCCCTCAATACCAGTTCTACTGTGACACATCCTTAGTAACGCCTTAACCCACAATACTGCACTCTCACAAAACCAGCCGTCCCAGGGTGCGGCAATCTCCAACTACTGCCCCTCCGGCCGGGTTGAAATACCCAGGTCAGAATTCTTCTGCTTCTGCTTGGTACTGCGCAAGCACTGCCGGACGGCTGTTATAACTCTCAGTCGGTGTGAACGGCGTGCGAGTTAAATTGTAAAATAAGCTTTTTTGATTAGATCCCCTAAATCGATTTGATTGAGTCTATCTTTAAAAATATTAATGCCAGAAATACTGTGCAGGTCTGGCGGCAGAAGATTCCACTCTCTTGTTGATCTTGGGTAGAGGGAATACTGGTAGCAAATCTTATTGAATGAAGGCATTTAGTAAGGTATTTGACAAGGTTCCACACGGTAGGCTTATTCAGAAAGTCAGAAGGCACGGGATCCAGGGAAGTTTGACCAGGTGGATTCAGAATTGGCTTGCCTGCAGAAGGCAGAGGGTGGTGGTGGAGGGAGTACATTTGGATTGGAGGATTGTGACCAGTGGTGTCCCACAAGGATCGGTTCTGGGACCTCTACTTTTCGTGATTTTTATTAACGACCTGGATGTCGGGGTAGAAGGGTGGGTTGGCAAGTTTGCAGACGACACAAAGGTTGGTGGTGTTGTAGATAGTGTGGAGGATTGTCGAAGATTGCAGAGAGACATTGATAGGATGCAGAAGTGGGCTGAGAAGTGGCAGATGGAGTTCAACCCGGAGAAGTGTGAGGTGGTACACTTTGGAAGGACAAACTCCAAGGCAGAGTACAAAGTAAATAGCAGGATACTTGGTAGTGTGGAGGAGCAGAGGGATCTGGGGATACATGTCCACAGATCCCTGAAAGTTGCCTCACAGGTGGATAGGGTAGTTAAGAAAACTTATGGGGTGTTAGCTTTCATAAGTCGAGGGATAGAGTTTAAGAGTCGTGATGTAATGATGCAGCTCTATAAAACTCTCTAGGCCACACTTGGAGTACAGTGTCCATTTCTGGTCGCCTCACTATAGGAAGGATGTGGAAGCATTGGAAAGGGTACAGAGGAGATTTACCAGGATGCTGCCTAGTCTAGAAAGTATGCATTATGATCAGAGATTAAGGGAGCTAGGGCTTTACTCTTTGGAGAGAAAGAGGATGAAAGGAGACATGATAGAGGTGTACAAGATAATAAGAGGAATAGATAGAGTGGATAGCCAGCGCCTCTTTCCCAGGGCACCACTGCTCAATATAAGAGGACATGGCTTTAAGGTAAGGGGTGGGAAGTTCAAGGGGGATATTAGAGTAAGGTTTTTTACTCAGAGAGTGGTTGGTGCGTGGAATGCACTGCCTGAGTCAGTGGTGGAGGCAGATACACTAGTGAAGTTTAAGAGACTACTGGACAGGTATATGGAGGAATTTAAGGTGGGCGGGGGGGCTATATGGGAGGCAGGGTTTAAGGGTCGGCACAAAATTGTGGGCCGGAGGGCCTGTACTGTGCTGTACTATTCTGTGTTCTATGTTCTATGAAGGGGTTTCCAATATGTGAGATCCAGTTTGCTGTCGAGTTGAACTGACCCTGTGACGAATTTGGATGTTTGATGGAGTGATGTTGTGAACTTCTTTGAAAATGAAAATTAACCGTAGTTTAATACGTCGGGTTTCAAGTGGCTCCCATTGAAGGTTAGAGAGCATGTTGTTGACACTGAATTTCCTATTGTAACCGTTTAACATAAAGCGAGCAGCACGGCGTTGGATTTTGTCAATAATACAACGCATTGTTTCCTTGAGGCCAGTGAACGGAATCTGTGATCCGACCCCCGAGGAAAAGGGAGCCCGTGCAACTTCTGTCCTGCTCACAGTGCACTGGCCCTCCCCAGCTTCGACACCAGCTCGGGGCTCTTCCCCTCTTCCCCCCTTCTCGTCACCTCATCGGATATCACCGGCAACTGGGAAACAAGTCTGTCTTCGTTGACGGCTCTAACCAGCCGGAATATTGGCAGATAATTGGTGGTTGGAGTTTAATCCAGATCAATGAGAGGTGTTACGCTGAGAGATCAAACACATTTGTACAGGGTGGTAAAGGTATATTTGCTTTCGTAGCTCGGGCTATAAAAGTAAAGACGTCAATTGCAGTTGTATAAACTTTGCGTCAGGCCACATCTGGACTACTGCATACAGTTCTGGCCGCCCCATTACAAGAAGGATGTCGGGGCTTTGGCGAGAGTACAGAAGAGGTTCCCCAGGATGCTGCCTGGATTAGAGAAATTTGGGATGTTTTCTCCTGAGCGTCAAGACTGGGAGGTCACCTGATAGAAGTTTATAACGTTATTATATAGAGTAACGCCCATATAGAGTAGGGAGTCAGGTGGAAATTTAATATGTTGTTTCACATTACAGTACGGAGCAAGTTACCTACCAAAGGGTGGAATGCTTTGCCGGGGAAGTGGTGGAATCAAATAAGATAGCGTCGTTTAACAGGGAATGGGAGAAAATGGATCACACACAGACAGATGTGCAGTGATGGCGTCGTTGAACAGGGAACGGGAGAAAGTGGATCACAGGTAGACAGATGTGCCGCGGTAGTGGCGTTTAACGGGGAATGTGAAGAATTGGACCAGACGCAGACAGGTGTGCTGTGAGAGCAGTGTTTAACAGGCACATGAGCAGAGAATGGGAGTGTGTAGACCAAGCGAAGACAAATACGCCGTTTAAATTGGCCTGATGGATAGGGCAAAGACGGTGGCTGAAGGACCAGTTCCCGCGCTGTATGTTCCAATCTTCAAGTGAAGACTTCGGTGAGGGATAGAAACATAGAAAATAGGTGCAGGAGTAGGCCATTCGGCCCTTCGAGCCTGCACCGCCATTCAGTATGATCGTGGCTGATCATCCAACCCAGAACCCTGTACCTGCCTTCTCTCCATACCCCCGATCCCTTTAGCCACAAGAGTCATATCTAACTCCCTCTTAAACATAGCCAATGAACTGGCCTCAACTGTTTGCTGTGGCAGAGAATTCCACAGTTTCACTACTCTCTGTGTGAAGAAGTTTTTCCTAATCTCGGTCCTAAAAGGCTTCCCCTTTATCCTTAAACTGTGACCCCACGTTCTGGACTTCCCCAACATCGGGAACAATCTTCCTGCATCTAACCTGTCCAATCCCTTTAGAATTTTATATGTTTCAATAAGATCCCCCCTCAATCTTCCAAATTCCAACGAGTATAAGCCTAGCCGATCCAGTCTTTCATCATATGAAAGTCCTGCCATCCCAGGAATCAATCTGATGAACCTTCTTTGTACTCCCTCTGTGGCAAGGATGTCTTTCGTCAGATTAGGGGACCAAAACTGCACACAATACTCCAGGTGTGGTTCCACCAAGGCCTTGTACAACTGCAGAAGTACCTCCCTGCTCCTGTACTTGAATCCTCTTGCTATGAATGCCAGCATACCATTCGCCTTTTTCACCGCCTGCTGTACCTGCATGCCCACTTTCAATGACTGGTGTACAATGATACCCAGGTCTCGTTGCACCTCCCCTTTTCCTAATCAGCCACCATTCAGATAATAATCTGTTTTCCTGTTCTTGCCACCAAAGTGGATAACGTCACATTTATCCACATTAAATTGCATCTGCCATGAATTTGCCCACTCACCTAACCTGTCCAAGTCACCCTGCATCCTCTTTGCATCCTCTTAGCATCCTCCTCACAGCTAACACTGCCGCCCAGCTTCGTGTTATCCGCAAACTTGGAGATGCTGCATTTAATTCCCTCATCTAAGTCATTAATATATATTGTAAACAACTGGGGTCCCAGCACTGAGCCTTCGGTACCCCACTAGTCACTGCCTGCCATTCTGAAAATGGATGTGTGGTGGTTTACAGAGAGTCTGCAGTCTGCCGAGAGCAGTGAGTCGGAGGAGCGGGAAGTCGGAAATATCAGTGTCGTATCCCCGGGGAACACATGAGGCGAGGAGTCGCCTGTTTCTGGGCCGGGTCACAACCTGGGGTCCGCAGACTGGATGAAGCGCTACTCACATCCTACAGTCTAAAGTAACACACATAAAATGCTGGAGGAACTCAAGCAGATCAGGCAACATCTATGGAAATGATTTAACAGTGGACGCTTTGGGCCGAGACCCTTCATCAGAACTAGAAAGGAAGGGGAGAAAAAGAATAAGAAGGTGGGGGAGGGACAGGAGATCAAGCTGGAAGGTGATAGGTGAGGCCGGGTGGGTGGGGAAAGGCGTATGAAATAAGAAGCTGGAAGGTGATAGGCGGAACAGGTAAAGGACTGGAGAAGGAGTCTGATAGGAGAAGACAGTGGAGCATGTGAGCAAGGGAAGGAGGTGGGACAGTCAGGTTTTAGGCAGGTGATGGGAAGAGAAGGGATGCAAGGGAAACCGGAATGAGGGAGGTGGAGGGGGCTATTTGCAGCCTCCCTGCAAACTAAACCACCTTTAGAGACATTCACTATCAACGTCACATGGCATGGGCGTGTCAATACAAGAGACGTGCTATCACTGAGAAGTTGCTGCGATAAGTCGTGTCTGGAACCCTGTGAACCCGACATCGGCCCCGCCATCATTGCGGCTTCAGAGTGGGAAGGCGGATTGGTGGGACTGGTTGAAATGGACACTGATTTCGGGGAGACACCCGATCACATCTCTCGGAAATGCCCATGAGCCCACACAGTGAACACAGTCTCTGTAGGCCAGGAAGACGGGAACGTCCCAAACTCCATGGAAGGGTCACTGATCATAGTGAGGAACAGGAGATCAGCCTCTGAGTGTCAATCTGTCACCTCCGTGTTCAGATCTCTGCACCCCTCATCCTTCCCTGACCCAGAAGCCCTCACACCGAACCCCACACTTCCCAGACCCATAGAAACCATAGAAACTACAGCACAGAAACAGGCCTTTTGGCCCTTCTTGGCCGTGCCGAACCATTTTCTGCCTAGTCCCACTGACCTGCATACGGACCATATCCCTCCATACACCCCCCATCCATGTATCTGTCTAATTTATTCTTAAATGTTAAAAAAGAACCCGCATTTACCACCTCGTCTGGCAGCTCATTCCATACTCCCACCACCCTCTGTGTGAAGAAGCCTCCCCTAATGTTCCCTTTAAACTTTTCCCCCCTCACCCTTAACCCATGTCCTCTGTTTTTTTTTCTCCACTTGCCTCAGTGGAAAAAGCCTGCTTGCATTCACTCTATCTATACCCATCATAATTTTATATACCTCTATCAAATCTCCCCTCATTCTTCTACACTCCAGGGAATAAAGTCCCAACTTATTCAACCTTTCTCTGTAACTGAGTTTCTCAAGTCCCAGCAACATCCTTGTAAACCTTCTCTGCACTCTTTGAACCTTATTTATATCCTTCCTGTAATTTGGTGACCAAAACTGAACACAATACTCCAGATTCGGCCTCACCAATGCCTTATACAACCTCATCATAACATTCCAGCTCTTATACTCAACACTTTGATTAATAAAGGCAGATGTACCAAAAGCTCTCTTTACGACCCTATCTACCTGTGACGCCACTTTTAGGGAATTTTGTATCTGTATTCCCAGATCCCTCTGTTCCACTGCACTCCTCAGTTCCTTACCATAAACCCTGTATGTTCTACCTTGGTTTGTCCTTCCAACGTGCAATACCTCATGCTTGTCTGTATTAAACTCCATCTGCCATTTTCCAGCCCACTTTTCCAGCTGGTCCAAGTCCCTCTGCAGGCTCTGAAAACCTTCCTCACTATCTACCTCACCTCCAATCTTTGTATCATCAGAAAATTTGCTGATCCAATTTACCACATTATCATCCAGAACATTGATATAGATGACAAATAACAATGGACCCAGCACTGATCCCTATGGCACACCACTAGTCACAGGCCTCCACTCAGAGAAGCAATTCTCTACTACCACTCTTTGGTTTCTTCCATTGAGCCAATTCTAATCCAATTTACCACCTCTCCATGTATACCTAGCGACTGAATTTTCCTAACTAACCTCCCATGCGGGACCTTGTCAAAGGCCTTACTGAAGTCCATGTAGACAACATCCACTGCCTTCCCTTCATCCATTTTCCTGGTAACCTCCTCGAAAAACTCCAATAGATTGGTCAAACATGACCTACCACGCACAAAGCCATGTTGACTCTCCATAATAAGTCCCTGTCTATCCGAATGCTTGTAGATTCTGTCTCTTAGTACTCCCTCCAATAACTTACCTACTACTGACGTTAAACTTACTGGCCTATAATTTCCTGGATTACTTTTTGGTCCTTTTTTAAACAACAGAACAACATGAGCCACTCTCCAATCCTCCGGCACCTCACCTGTAGACAGCAACATTTTAAATATTTCTGCCAGGGCCCCTGCAATTTCAACACTAGTCTCCTTCAAGGTCCGAGGGAACACCCTGTCAGGTCCCGGGGATTTATCCACTTTAATTTTCCTCAAGACAGCAAGCACCTCCTCCTTTTCAATCTGTACAGTTTCCATGATCTCACTACTTGTTTCCCTTAATTCCATAGACTTCATGCCAGTTTCCTTAGTAAATATAGACACAAAAAAACCTATTTAAGATCTCCCCTATTTCCTTTGGTTCTTCAAATAGCCGACCACTCTGATCTTGAAGAGGACCAATTTTATCCCTTACAATCCTATTGCTCTTAATATACCTGTAAAAGCTCTTTGTACGAAGGGCTAACAACAGGAATTCTGCAGATGCTGGAAATTCAAGCAACACACATCAAAGTTGCTGGTGAACGCAGCAGGCCAGGCAGCATCTGTAGGAAGTCCTGACAAAGGGTCTCGGCCTGAAACGTCGACTGCACCTCTTCCTACAGATGCTGCCTGGCCTGCTGCGTTCACCAGCAACTTTGATGTGTGTTGTACGAAGGGCTGCCAGCTGAGGGACTTCTGTACCCCACTCAAAAGCCCACTGTACCCCTCACCCCTCCCTGACTCACTGTACTCCTCACCTTTCACCCCTCGTTGACCCACCGTACCCCTCACCCCTCCCTGACTCACTGTACCCCTCACCCCTCCCTGACCCACTGTACCCCTCACCCCTCCCAGACCCACCGTACCCCTCACCCCTCCCTGACTAACCCCTCATTCGTCCCTGACCCAATATCCCTCATCCTTCATCCCTCCCTGACCCACTGCACCCCTCGCCCCTCTCTGTCTGCCCAGTTCATCCGTCACACTTCCCTGACCCAATATCCCTCATCCTTCATCCCTCCCTGACCCACTGCACCGTCACCCCTCCCTCCCCCGTCTCTGTGACACACTCCCCAACCTATCCATCTGACCCCTCCACTCCTCACCCTCCCCGTCTGAACCGCTCCCCGAACTCGGTGACCATTCATTCCTTCGAAATATTCCCCCCTCCCATTGTTCCCCTCTGTCTGACCTTCCCCCACCTCCCCGCCTCTTCTACCATTTCGACCTCCTTCTCTGCTCGGAAACTCATCACTTCACCATTGACGGCCATGCCTTCAGCCGCTTGGGCTCTGCGCTCCGGAAATTCCGCAGCCGCCAGACCTCCCTACCCCCGTGCAGGCTTCTCTCTCTCCTCCTTGAAACCCAACCCCGTCACTGAGCTGCGCGGGCTCTCTGTCCTGTATTTGTCGATACAGTATAACCCTGAGGGAGGGGGTTGTGCAGCTGATGGGAGGAACGCAACCCCTGCCCGGGTCACGTTGAGAAGTCCCTCTGCTGACAGCTCCTCGTACACTTCTGCATCAACCCCACCAGTCGAGTGGTGGGTCCTACAACACAGGGCAGGGGTCCTCAGTGTGACCACCTGCAGGAGGGGACGGACACACCTTCCACCGCTGCCATGGGTGGCCTCATCTTCACTCGCCTGAACTTTCACTGTAAATTAGATAAACGATCGCCATGGCTCTTGTGTTAATGTTTCCTGATCACGATAATCCAATCTCTGTCATGTCCAGTGATATATCAGTACTGGGTTCCCCTGATCCCGCACGGCCAGTGATAGATCAGTCCTGATTAAATAGAGATTAGTTGAATAATCTCCAGTTATTGCCTGCTAATTGTCTCACTGCCGACACATTAGGAGCCGCTTCGGTTGAGTTGTTTAGTCTGAATACAAATCACCAAATGTACACAGAGTGAATACTAATCTGAACCAGCCTCACCTCATCACCCCACAGGACACTCCGGTAAGGTCCCGACACTTCATACCGCACCGTTATGTGGAGGCCAAATCAACGGGTATATAGGAAAATAGAAACAAATGAGGTGTTCACGGCGAACGAATGCAAGGGAACACTTAAGAAAGAAATCAGCAAGGCTAAAAGAAGGCATGAAGTTGTTCTAGCAGACAAGATGAAGGAGAATCCCAAGGGATTCTACAGAAGTATGAAGAGCAAAAGAATCGCGAGGGACGAAAGTGGCCCTCCGGAAGACCAGAATGGTAATCCATGTGTGGAGCCAAAACATATGAGAAAGATCTTAAATGTATTCTTTGCATCTATATTTAGACCATTAAACCATAAGAGCAGAACTAAGCCATATGGCCCATCGAGTCTGCTCCACCATTCAATCATAACTGATCTTTTTTTTATCTTCTCCTCAACCCCATTTCCCGGCCTTCTCCCCCTCAATCTTTGATGCCATGTCCAATCATCCTCAAGAACTGATCAATCTCTGCCTTAAATACACCCCACGACTTGGCCTCCACAGCTGCATGGGGTAACAAAGTCCACAAATTCTCCACCCTTTTGCTAAAGAAATTTCTCCACATCTCTGTTTTGAAAGGGCACCCCTCTATCCTGAGGCTGTGCCCTCTTGTCCTAGACTCTCCCACCATGGGAAACATCCTTTCCACATCTACTCTGTCTAGGACTTTCAACATTCGAAAGGTTTCAGTGAGACAGCCCCCCCCCCCCATCCTTCTGAATTCCAGTGAGTACAGACCCAGAGCCATCAAATGTTCCTCGTATGATAACCCTTTCATTCCCGGAATCATCCTTGTGAACCTTCTCTGGATCCTCTCCAATGCCAGCACATCTTTTCTAAGATGAGTCGCCCAAAACTGTCACAATATTCAGGTGAGGCCTCACCAGTACCTTATAAAGCCTCAACATCACATCCCTGCTCTTTTACTCTAGACCTCTTGAGATGAATACCAACATGGCATTTGCCTTCTGACTCAACCTGCAAGTTAGCCTTCAGGGTGTCCTGCACAAGGACTCCCAAGTCCCTCTGCATTTCAGATTCCTGCATTTTCTCCCCATTTAGAAAATAGTTTGCACATTTATTTCTACTACAAAAGTGCATGACTATGCATTTTCCAACATTGTATTTCATTTGCCACTTTCCTGCCCATTCTCCTAATCTGTCTAAGTCCTTCTGCATCCTACCTGTTTCCTCAATACTACCTGCTCCTCCACCAATCTTTGTATCATCTGCAAACTTGGCAACAAAGCCATATATTCCATCATCTAAACCATTTATATACAGCATAAAAAGAAGCGGTCCCAACACTGACCCCTATGGAACACCACTAGTCACTGGCAGTCAATCAGAAAAGGATCCTTTTATTCCCACTCGCTGCTTCCTACCAATTAGCCAATGCTCTAACCACGTTAGTAACTTCCCTGTAATACCATTGGCTGTTAACTTGGTAAGCAGTCTCATGTGTGACACCTTGTCAAAGGTCTTCTGAAAGTCCAAATATACAACATCTGCTGCATCTCCTTTATATATCCAACTTGTAATCTTGGAATTTACTCAGAAGACGTATAGGTAGAGTGAGCCAAAGTAGCATCAACTTCATGGACTCCTTACAGAATACAGAGGAGGAGGTATTTGTTATCCTGAGGCAAATCAGGGTGGATAAATCTCCAAGGCCTGATAAGGTGTTCCCTCAGACCCTATGGGAGACAAGTGCAAAAATTGCTGGGACCTTAGCAGAGGTATTTGAAACAGCCTTAGCAACAGGACTGGTACCAGAGGATTGGAGGATAGCCAATGTTGTCCTGCTGTTTAAAAAGGCTCTAACCAGGAATCGGGAAATTATAGGCTGGTGAGTCTGATATTAGTTATTGGATGGTATACTAAGTGACCAGATATATAAATATTCAGAAAGACATGGACTGATTGAGGATAGTCAGCATGGCTTTGTGCATCGTAGATCATGTATAACCAATTTTATAGAGTTTTTCATGGAAATTATCAAGAAAGTCGATGAAGTTAAGGCAGCAGATGTTGTCTGCATGAACTTTAGCAAAGCATTTGACAAGGTCCCGCATGGGAGGTTGGTCAAGAAGGTTCAGTCGCTCAGCATTTAAGATAAGGTGCTAAATTGAATTAGTCATTGGCTTTGAGGGAAAGCCAGAGAGTGATAGTAGAAGGTTGCCTCTCTGACTGGAGCCTGTGACTAGTGCTGTGCCATAGGGATCAGTGCTGGGTCCTTTGTTGTTTGTCATCTATATCAATGATCTGGATGATAATGTGGTTAACTGGATCAGCTAATTTGTGGATGACACCAAGATTGGGGGGTGTAGTGTACAGTGAGGAAGGTTATCATGGCTTGCAGAGGGAACTGCATCAGTTAGAAAATGGGCTGAAAATGGCTGATGGAGTTGAATGCAGACAAGTGCGAGGGTTTGCACATTGGTAGGACCAGCCAGGGTAGGTCTTACACAGTGAGTGGTAGGAGACTGACATCGTGGTCGAACAAATATCGGGAACATAGGTCTATAATTCATTGAAAGTAGCGTCACAGATAGATACGGTCAAAAAGAAAGCTTTTGGCACATTGGCCTTTGTAAAACAATATACAGAGTACAGAAGATGGGATGTTGTTTTGAAGTTGTATAAGACGTTGGTGAGGCCTAATTTGGAGTTTTGTGTGCAGTTTTCGTCATCCCCCCCCCCCCGCCCCACAGGAAAGATGTAAAGGAGGTTGAAAGTGTGCAGAGAAAATTTGCAAGGATGTTTCTGGGTCTGGAGGACCTGAGTTATTGGAAAGATTGAGTCCGTCAGGACTGCATTCTTCAGGACGTAGAAGATTCAGAGGAGATTTCATAGAGGTATACAACATTATGAAAGGTTTAGATAGGGCACATGCTTTTTCCACTGACTTTGGAGGTCATGGGTTAAAGGAGAAAAGTGAGAGGTTTAAGAGGAACATGAGGGGAAACTTCTTCACTCAGAGGGTGGTGAGAGTGTGGAACGAGCTGCCAGCACAAGTGGTGCATGAAAGTTCAGTTTCAATGTTTAAGAGAAGTTTGGATCGGTACATGGGTAGTAGGGGTACGGAGGGCTATGGCTCCGGTGCAGCTCGATCGGAGTAAACAGCTTAAATGGTTTCGGCATGGACTAGACGGGCCGAAGGGCCTATTTCTCGGCTGTAGTTCTTGATAACTTAAGGCAAAGCCCTCCACAGCACTCCCCTTTCCCCCCACCCCGGCTTTGCAGACCACATCGTTACCTGGTACTCCGAGGTGGGCACTGCTCCCCCAACCAGAGTTGTGAAGTTTTCGGGGAAAAGGTGGGAGAATGGGGTGAAAAAACAAGCAGTCGTAATTGAATATCGGAGCTGACTTGATGGGTCGAATGTCCGAATTATACTCCAGAGATGAGGAGGAACTACCGCCAGAACGTGGTGAATCTATGCAATTCATTGCTGCAGGCGGCTGTGGAGACCAGATTATCGGTAGCGGGTGATATTTCTTCATTAGTCAGGGCGCCAAAGGCTACGGGGAGAAGGCGGGAAAGTAGGGTTGAGAGGGATAATAGATCAGCCATAATGGAATAACGGAACAGATTCGAACGGCTGAACCGCCTAATTATGCTTCATTGCCTTATGGCCTTATGTTTTGTGGTGTTGTAAATACGACACCAGTAGCAGCAACCTCTCTGGCTGAGTCGTTAGGAGTATTTGAATACAAAGACACAAATCTCCTCTCGGTGGGACCAGCCGCGATTTGGTGGGTAGACCCTCACCCTGTGCCAGATGTGGAATCAGTTGTAAGCTGTAAACCCAGGCTGCTCTTGGACACCTTGTAAAGGGTGCAGTATGCAGATAGACCTAGGAAACTGCTCCGAACCGTTCCTACAGGGATATTGTGGGGTTCCGATGACTGACCGCGTCCCCCCACCGGAAACACCACGTGGGTGGTGGGCAGATGGGTGGACAATGGGGGGCTACTTTGTCCTGAAATCGGCCCATTTTCTAAATCGTTGGGTCTGCACTGATTCGTGTAACTGCCGAGTGAGTGTTCTATCACACTCCTGACTTGTAGATGGTGGAGTCTAGAAATACCGCCAGGCCCCTGCGGCCAGACAAGTCGACCCGGCCCAATTACACTCATGTGACCAATTAGCCTACTAATCTGTACGTCTTTGGGATGCGGGGGGAAACTCACGTGGTCAGGTGGAAAGCGTACTAACTCCTTACAGGAGTCTACCAGCCACTCTGCCACTTCTGGTCTTTGTGTAAGGAGGCTGAGTATTCACGATAGTGAAGATGGTTGGAGAACTTCCCCGAGCGGCTGAGATTGGGATGCATAGAACACAGTGTTACAGCACAGTGCAGGCCCTTCGGTGCACAATGTTGTGCCGACTTTCAACAGCCACAAACATCGTCCATCGCGCCAGCTGTGTGAACCGATTGTCATTTACGTGATCTGACGCTCTAGAAATGCAGGCATGTCTCCTACTTTGATAACCTCCTCCAGAGGTTTACAGCGGGCGGGGGCGTGACAGCAGGCTAGGGAGAGGAGAGACTATCCAGAACAAAAAAATACGGAGCCTTTCATGGACAGAAAGGTTTAATTGTACAGCAGCGTTAAAGATGATCTTCAAGATTCAAGATTCGGGATTGTTTAATATCATAGCCAGTGCACAAGTGCAGAGGCGAATGAAATAATTGTTACTTCAAATCTGATGCAGCACAAAAAAACACGAAAGATGGTAAAACACCATAATAATAAAAACACAATAAATATAAAAGCATACGACAGCTTCTCTACATAGATTGATTGTATGTTCATAAAGTGACGCTAGGCACAGGAGTGTCTGTACATAAGCTGACTGATAGGAAATGATAAAGGAGTGGTTGTTGGGGGGTGGGTTAGTGGGTTAGTGGGTGGAGGTGTTGATCAGCCTCACTGCTTGGGGAAAGTAACTATTTTTGCGTTTGGTGGTCCCGGCGTGGATGCTATGTAGCCTCCTAGCTGATGGGAGTGGAACACAGTCCATGAGTAGGGTGGGTAGACATAGACATAGACATAGACATACTTTATTGATCCCGAGGGAAATTAGGTGGGATCTTTGATATTACTAGCCCTTTTCCAGCACCTTTCTGTATGCATATCCTTGATGGCGGATAGGCTGGTGCAGGTTATGCATTGGGCCTTTGAAGAGAGGGAATACTTCATCCCAATCCGTCAGAAAATTGGAGTGGAACATCGCTGGGTCTTCGTCAGTGACGGAAGGCGGAGGTGGTGGTGGTGGTGATGCAGGCCGGGTGGGTGGGGAGGGGTAGTCGTACGGAAGTTCGCTGGCTACTGTAAGTGTGCGGCTCGGTTGCGTTGCTGGTAGGGCCACAGTTCCCCATCTCCCAGACCGACCGTGAGTGTGGTGGGAGCCACGGTACCGAGGAAGCGCAGGAGGGCCTGGGATTACATCAGGAGCTGTGTTTGCAGCTCAGAGGCAGCGAATTCAGATCGGAAAGTTAATCCTCTCAATTGACAATAGAGCATTTAACGGCGCATAACACAATTAGCCAGAGTAAACACAGTTTTATCAAAGGGAAATTGCACTCAGTAAATTTATTAGAGTTCTTTGAGCATGTAACTAGCAGGGTGGCGAAGACAAGACGGGAGATAAATAATTACTGTATCCGGATTTCCAAAAGGCATTGGCAACAGCGCCAGGTA